>NW_016159101.1:4110-28842 GCF_001687245.7 Rhagoletis zephyria
CAGCATAATCACTTTCACCAGCACCATGGAATAGCCCATATTTATGCATATTTACTATTTTGGAATGCACTCATTGTATTGTATATATACATACATACGTACATACATATTCCTACACACATATGTCCACTGCACTCACTAATCAACTTCATGCACTAAACTTAATGAAAACAACTTACCAAGGTTGAGGGTTGGGACCGCCCCACGCTTCAGTCGCTGGCCTCCAACGATGAAGTGAGGAAAGTGGGCGCCGCAAATGAAGGTGTTGGTTGGGGCAATGTGGGCGTCTGGCGAAATCCGGAGGTTTTGCCTCCACTTCAGGGCCATCTCCTCATCCCGTGGCCATCCATAGAGTTTGGCCTCCAAGCTGGTGATGGGGCAGTCCCTGGCTACGCAGCGGCGAATGCTGGACATCTCGTCGATTTAGGGCGCGCGATAAGTCAGGAAAAAAAAATTCGCTTAAAAACCATGTCCGAACGGCTCGGAAAACTTTTCCGTATGAAAGACGTTAGCATTTTTTCTTTATAATCCTTCATTTTCGCGCATTTATACTTACCCAATCAGACTCTAATAACGGTATTTAAACGAACCGATGTCAATGCAAAAGAGATTTTCATTTGTAGGTGATTGACATATGTACATACATACATATATACGCGTTTGTACATATTTATGTATATACATATGTATCACGAAACTTATAAAGAGCATATTGCGCATGTATACATAGATGAAATTTCATGAAATGCTCCAATATATAGATATATGTATGTACGTATATATATATGTGGATAGATATATGTATGTACGTATGGATTGTGGAAAATATTCCCTCAGAAAATCTTATCAACTTAGCTGAAATAGAAAAATGCATACATGTTTTGCTGAAACAGAAAAATTCATACATGTTTGCAAAAATCAATTTGCAATCAGCAAATCGATTTCACGCAAATATCATATTTTCGGCAAGCAAGCAAATGTACAAAAGCCCGCTCCTTTCCCCGTTTTCCCGCTTCTTTCTGTACACTTGTCGTTCTCACTTCCATTTTTATTTTAGAGTTTGTTTTGATCCGACACAAGCACGCGCCTGCCTCCGCAAGCACCCCCTCTGCCTAGTGCTTATTAGATTTTTGTTTATCTTTTGTTATTCGTTTTTATTTTTAGTTTTGCTTTAAACTATGCTACACGCTCGCCTCCGCAAGCATCCCCTCTGCCCAGTGCTTATTATCTTGCTGTTCCTCTTACCTGTTTCGTTCTTATTTTTTGCGTTGAACTATGGTAAATTGGCCGAAGTGTGGTGACACGAAACAATTTTTGGTACGGTGGCAGCCGACGAGTGGTATATTTGGCCGAGTGCACCCCAAAATTTCTGGCAGCAATTAGTTCACACAAAAAATGCGCCTTCTCATTCATAAACGTTCTCTGGTGCCACTGCACTCTAACTAGTGATGGGAAAGTAGGTACCATTATGCCACTTTCAGACCTGCTTAAGCCGAAAGTACTTACGGTACAAGCGTCAAATTTAAGCACATTCGATGAAGCCCCACAACCTTTCTTAAAATCCTTTAATCTTCTTGGCATAATATGAAAATTATGCACCCATATTTGCCCTTTGTGCACATATATATGTACGTAGGTAAATTTTTTTTCAAAAATTAAGTACCGGTTGCAAAATGTGATTTTTTCATCTCTGACAGCTGTTAAGATGAGCGCCATCTACCGCAATCGTTCGAAAAATTATACAACTAGCAAGGCACACCACTATACATATCTATACTAATTATATAAAGAGAAGTCCCTTTTTTTTTGTAACAGGTAATCTCGCGAACGGCTGGTCCGATTTTCATGAAATTTTGTATACAAATAGCTTTCGGTAACCACCATGTTTTAGGCTAAAAAAATTTTACTTTTTTTCGGGTAGGTGGACCAGGGACCGGTCTATTCGAAAAAATCGTATTTACGGTCCGATTTGCTTAAAATTCGTACGTAGGTAGCTTTTTAGCATATATTAGCATATATGATCCATTTTGTCCGAGAAATGGACCAGAGACCGATCTGTTCGAAGAAATCGTATTTATGGTCCGATTTGCTTAAAATTCGGTACGTATGTAGCTTTTTGCCTAGATAAGCTTATAGATTCCTGTTTTCCAATTTTATGCAATTTCGAATATAAATAGCTTTAAGTAACGACCATATCAAGGGGCGAATTCGTCACTAGGCAAGATTTTTGCGCCAATCAGAAACAACGGATACTGTCAAAATATAATTATAATATATAATATATCTCAACTAATATATATTTAGAACCATTTGTTAGTTTCGCAAGGCTCGAGAGCGGCTGAACCGATTTTTTTTGAAACTGCCACCTGCCGCACGTGTCCCAAGGATGGTTTTAGGCTGAAAAAAATCTATATTAAAGGGGGCGTGGCACTTCCCATACAAACCAGAATTTCTCATGCTACATATCTCTGAAAGTGTGCATGCTATGGAGATATACGAAATCAATCGCATACCCTTGGAGAAAAATTTTAGCTATTGTAAAAAGGGGTGTGACATCTCCCATACAAACCGAATTTTTCATACTGCTTATCTCTGGAAATTTTTTGGTAGAGTTCTAGAGTTTTGTATGGAGATGTACGAAATAAATCGCATACTGCAATTGGCCCAATGGATGTGATTTTCCAATATTATTATGCGTTCAAACTTTTAAGGTATTTCGTCTGAAATAAGTATATGTATATTGCATTTCTGTAGAACAATGATTCGCACCCATTTTGAAATTGCCACCTACTATACTGTAAAGCTTCTAGGACATTCACTATAGAACCGGGTCATTGTTGCCGCCAGGGAGTGAAGAGGAAAAAATTTATTTCGCTTTGCGAATAACCGGGCTATGTAATGCCGCACAACTGGAGAATTTCAAGAACGGATATAACACTTTCCTTAGGTTATTTAAAGCGGCAAATGACCACCAAACCTTAATCTTAGCAGACAAATTTGCCAATGAAAATCGTATTGTTGGTGAAAAAGTTGGACCAAAAAGTTTCAATAAAATACATAAAAATTTTGGGCGGGACGAAGTTCGCCGGGTCTGCTAGTGTGATATAAAGGCACATTTTTTCTTTTGGTGGCAGGCTCTGGTGCTCATTGTCATATTCATCACAATTACTCTCAGGGTCAATTTCGGATGAAACTTTAATAGACACTTTAATTCAATTTTGTTTACATTTCGTGCTCAACAGCTGATTGGTGTTTGGTACAAATACGGGTTGCATATCTCATATTTAAATAACTAATATTGGCCTCTATTGTGAGTTGCATTCGATTTTCGACTGTGGTCGAAAGTGCTGAGCGAACGAATTTTCATTCGGTATTATGGAGCTCATTCGATGAAGAATAGCGCTATTGTGAATTTCGCTCGTTTAGGTTGTTCACAATAGTATATTTTTCACCGCTGAGAAGCTTTGTTTACAAATCGAGCAAACTAAATAGTGTGCTTATACATATTTATGTAAATTTGTTCTAATTAAAATGAAATAAAAAAGAAAGCGAGTTTATAAAAACGTGGTAAAATGAGTAGAACGAGTTCTGGTTCAACGATTCGTCAGAGGATGAGAGCTTAGTAAACTGGCCAGGAGTAGCAAATGTTTAAGAGAGTTTAAGTTTATTAGTCTTTCGAATATATTTTGATATAAAATATATTTAAGAAATTTGTCTACAGATTCATTAAAAAGTTCCGACCATCTAAAGAGGCGTTTGTGAGCCAAATCTATTTAAAATATTTTAAAACTATCAACAGCGCTACGATTTTGTTCTCAGAGATCGTGCCAACAGAGTATTGGGATTTTCTTTCACAAGTAAAACCAGCCTTTCGAGCTTGTGTTTAGTATTCACGATGTTAGAACTGCATGAAATTAATAAAAAAAATTTGTAAAAAATGTAAGAAAACATATACAAAATCATACATTTTTCACAATTTTCTAACACTTCGCTACACCATCGAAAGCAAAATTCTATTCGACAGAAAATTCGATACTCAACGAAAATTTCGACACGCTTGCATAGCTCATAATACGAATTTCAATGCAGCTCATAATAAGGGCCATTAGCTATTTAAGTGCAGTTTGAATGACTGCCATGGAAATGAAATTTCGAAGTTAATCAAAAATCTCTACTTGGATGGCTCATCTGAAATTGGGCCTTAATACAGTTTACGATATGAATGCCAATATGTAATAATGATCGATCTCTGTCCTTCTCTGTCCTGCAAATTTTATAGCAGTAATGAATTTTTCAAAAATTTCGTTCAGAATATTATTACATACGTCCCGCATAGGGGTATTTGAACAATTTAGGCGGCCAAAAACCAATTTGACAAAATTTTGGAGAAAACTTAAAAAATTAGTCACTTTCGATAGAGAAGATTCCAAATAACATTTCCCAGTCCCCCTCACTTTTCTAACTTGCACAGCGACCGCTCACTGTTGACCGGAAACAGAATATTCTAACACTGCTTATAAATAAATTTTCGCTCTCTACAAAGATCGTGACGGTTTTAAGCTAATATTTTGATTACCGCCTTATATTCTTAAAAAGTAATGATGGATCCGCATACAGACGGTAATAATGCATTTAAGGGTACATTTTTTTAATCATTTTATTAAGAAAAAGTTCAGTTTAAATGTAACGAAAATAGCGGTTTTCAACGAGTATTTTTTTGTTAATTTTTGTGAATATTAAGGAATTTGTTGTATCCCGGGAGAGATCGCGTTATTATTCTTTGTTCAACTGAAAGCTTAGAAATTTGGCTAATATAGTGTGAAAAGTCTGCCCGCAGAAAATGGCGGATAAGTGGTATTTCTTAACTTAGAAAATGTATTAAGGAAAAATCTAAAAACGCAACTAGTATATAGTAACACTACTTTAGATCTATTTTAACACTAAAATTAAACTTTTAAGATGAAGGCCGCTGAACTAGAATATGAATCCTTTTAATGTAAAAAATAAACAGTTTTCGAGATATTAGCAAAAGCCAGGTTTTCTAGTACCTTTCGGTCCTGTTGCTAGTAATCTGCGGGAATGTAAGGCGAACTCAACTATTACTACGTTTATACGCACGTATTATTCGCAAATAACAATTTCAAAATGGTAAAATTTGCCGTATAAACGCTGAGTTAATTTTTTATTTGCAAATAACTAAATCACGCAGATAAGTATTGATTAGTGGTACTATTTGCAAATAAGCGCAAGACCATTCTTAGGTTTATTTTCTTTTTCGATGGTCATCTTATTGCCTTTTTATAATCAAGATTATATTATTGCCTTGTTATATTCAGGCAATATTAAAAAAGAATTTTTCACCATCGAATAAACAGTGAGTTAGGTATTTGCAAATTATTTTTATTTGCAAATAGCCTACGTATAAACGTAGTATATGATACATATTTCGGAATAAACATTTGTTTCCCTTAACATTGGTGTTTTATAAGTGATGAATAAAGAAATAGTTTTGGGTACACAATCGTTTAAATTNGGTACATTTTTTTAATCATTTTATTAAGAAAAAGTTCAGTTTAAATGTAACGAAAATAGCGGTTTTCAACGAGTATTTTTTTGTTAATTTTTGTGAATATTAAGGAATTTGTTGTATCCCGGGAGAGATCGCGTTATTATTCTTTGTTCAACTGAAAGCTTAGAAATTTGGCTAATATAGTGTGAAAAGTCTGCCCGCAGAAAATGGCGGATAAGTGGTATTTCTTAACTTAGAAAATGTATTAAGGAAAAATCTAAAAACGCAACTAGTATATAGTAACACTACTTTAGATCTATTTTAACACTAAAATTAAACTTTTAAGATGAAGGCCGCTGAACTAGAATATGAATCCTTTTAATGTAAAAAATAAACAGTTTTCGAGATATTAGCAAAAGCCAGGTTTTCTAGTACCTTTCGGTCCTGTTGCTAGTAATCTGCGGGAATGTAAGGCGAACTCAACTATTACTACGTTTATACGCACGTATTATTCGCAAATAACAATTTCAAAATGGTAAAATTTGCCGTATAAACGCTGAGTTAATTTTTTATTTGCAAATAACTAAATCACGCAGATAAGTATTGATTAGTGGTACTATTTGCAAATAAGCGCAAGACCATTCTTAGGTTTATTTTCTTTTTCGATGGTCATCTTATTGCCTTTTTATAATCAAGATTATATTATTGCCTTGTTATATTCAGGCAATATTAAAAAAGAATTTTTCACCATCGAATAAACAGTGAGTTAGGTATTTGCAAATTATTTTTATTTGCAAATAGCCTACGTATAAACGTAGTATATGATACATATTTCGGAATAAACATTTGTTTCCCTTAACATTGGTGTTTTATAAGTGATGAATAAAGAAATAGTTTTGGGTACACAATCGTTTAAATTTAGATGAATGTCAATTTGGATAAATCTACGATATTTTAGTAAATATTGTATCCAAATTGTTAAAGATTAGTATGCAAAGTAAAATTTTGGAACAAAATAGGATTATTATTAAATTATTATATTATGAATAAATGCTGTATCTCAGTATCCGCTGCACTAATCCGTACCAAACTCGGTATGATCTTGCTTAGGCTATATCTAACATAACTGCAAAAAATTCTTGAAATACAGAAACGCGACAGCTGCGATAAATCAATAACTACTGAAGCTAATTCACTCTTAATCGATTCTTGGAATAACCTCTTAGCATTAATTAAAATTATTATAATTTTTTGGATAATGTGCATGGCGCCGCGCACTTTTGACCACAAATGTATATCTCGGTAACCGATTTATCAATTTGCGTTGAAAATACGAAAAATCCAATATTTCAGTAATTGAGGACGCTAATTTACTCTAAGTTAATACTTACAAAACTCTCTTAACAATAAATAAGACTGTTATTATAACAAAAATGAAGTTGTATTACATTGGGTGCTTTCGAGCTACGTAATATTGCAGACTTGTTGCTTTGCTGATGACATGTTGCTGATGCTCAACTTAAACTTTTCTAAAATGTTGCAGAAATTGCGCAGTAAAAATTTTTATGTTGCTTTTGATTTGCCCAAACTTTCGCATAGAACGTGATACTCTTGCATAGAAGGGTAACACTGCCGCATTAATTGCACCTCGAATACACGCATTTCTTACCTATACTGTGGTACATATTTGAATTATTTAATTCCTTTAATTAAAGTTGAATTTAATTTTTTAAACCCTGGAAGGTTCCTCAGAGATAAAGCCTTTTCAAACCCATTTCCATTGATACCCATATTGCAGCAATTCATTTAACTAATTGAACAAAATTTTTTAACAGGTGGCAACTCTGTTAATATGCTAACCAATATTTACTTGATTTTAAATATTTACAATTCTATATGTCAAAACACGTCTTTTCTAAACATTTCGAGTTGAAATATTCATAAAAATAATTTTGGCCGCATAAATCGGCTAAATACCCCTATGTGCGTCCTATTGTATTTAAAAGACGTTTACATTGTTCAACTTTCAGTTAAATAATGTAAACTTTTGATTCAACTAACCGCCTGTGAATGTTGAACAGTGTAAACGCCTTTTAGCCTTAATACGGCTTCGCGCTCTCATTCATAATTCGCACTCCAATTACCATTCGAATTACGTAATTCGCGAAACGAAATTTTGAGAGCGAATTACATCATTTGATGGTAATTCAGATCCAATTGCCATGCGAATTACGAAAAAATCGCTGCTGTCTCTAATTTTCATCGGAAATTTATCGAAACCAGTTCACAAATCAAAACTGGCACTTTTTCTGAGTACGAAAAGTAAAGTTTATACATGTGTCATCACCAATTTAATGCGGAAGCTTATAAATTCAAATTGAATTAAGAATGTGCCCGTGTGAATGGGGTAATTCGCGATCGTAATTGGAGGTGCAAACAAAGTAATTCACGGTGCCGCGGGAAAGCCGTATTACCCTTTCTAGCTAACGCCGCACCTTCACAGGCGAAAATTTTTGCCTACCATAGGTGTGTATAGCAGTGGCGTAGCCAGAATTTGGCTTTGGGGGGAAGAAAAAAATGTCCATCGATAACCTAAATCTGTGACACACAATGGCTAGAGGTGTCGCCTGAGTGCATTCTTTCATATATTTATGTATGTACCAGTTTTACCGTTATATATGCTCCTATATACTATATACTACTCCGTTATATCTACTCCTTTATTCCATGGGGTCTTCATGCTTTATTTAAATTTAAAAAATGAAATGACTATACCGTTCTAAAAATCTGAAGATTCACTGCGGGAAATTTTTTTATTCTCTTTTTGTCTTCGCCTTCTCGTTTTTGCCTTTATAAGTTTTGAAAAAAGGTTTTGAACGAACCATTATATCACATTCCTATGCATGTTTTGAAAGAATATTTTCGATACTAAATTTTCCCCCGTATTCTAAAACCCGAATTTTCGTAATTCGTAATTCGTAGCTACGCTACGAAAAACGAAAAATCCACATGCTGCAACCCTTGCGGAAACATGTGCAGCATTGCCAGCTATCAGTTGTTTTTCGAAGATAGCTGAATGAAGGAAAACAAAGTGGAAAGGAAATAAAAAAACACTCATCATGTGCTTGTTTATTGTAAAATTGGTTAATTTTACATATTTTGAGGAAAATTATGGATTCTGATGTATTTGCGATTATAGCAGCAGAGTAAGCGGGCGCTATGGCAATGGATTCACAAAGGTATGCGGAGCTGTCGGGCATAGTAACCATGGGCGCATCTATGTCAGCTTCTGGTTGAATTGTTGAACCACAAGCCAGAACTCCTCCAATGCCTGAAGCTCTGGTCATCAATCCAGTTAATGCAATAACAGCTTCTTCCAAGCCATTGAAAACATGCACTATGTTGGGTCCACTACCGGTTGCGCTTGCTTCTGCCTTCGGCCGCGCTTAGGGATTATAACCCTTACTAAGTAGAATTCTCCTTTCTGTGTTGCGGGGAAGAGGGGTTTCCGCATGTCAAAGGTATACAACATTTCTTGTGCATATCACTCCGGCTACGCCGTCCACAGTATTTTTTCACAGAACCCACGTCGAAATTTGCAAAAAAGTGCATAGTGCAAACCGAGTTTATTAATAAGCTAGTGGTGGGAAGTTTGAAACATTTATCTTAAACAAAATGTGAATCCTTTGATTACACGTGTATGTTAAAGTTTGGACACAACAACCGTCTATGCGTTTGGACACAACAGCCGAAAATCGTTGTACATTAACTAAACCGGACCCAAGTTTCTCGATAAGGGGCAACAAATATTCTTTTTTGCTCGTTTATATAAAGCAGTGGATAAAAATATACGTATATGCGAAAGGCAAATTTATCTGTTTAAATGAACACCACCAATATTTCTTGCAAACACACATCGATTTACATCTTTTATTTGGCCTCCGACACAGAATTGTTTTCGTACAAAATTACGCAAAAAAGCTTACTCGTTCGTTTTTAGGCATGCCATTGTTACGAATTTCGAAATTTCGAAAATACGATTCGGATTGCAGCATACTATTTCTACGATTCGTAGCAAAATCCGAATACGAAAGAGTTGCAGAATAGAGGTGTTTATTAAAACAAAATGTCGAAATCAGCTTCATATAGAAACAGTCTCACCGTTAATTAAGAAAGAGATGTTCTTAAATATCATAACTTTACGACACTCACATATTGACTAGATTTTACTATTTATTTTATTATATTTCAATTTGAATTATTTGTGCATAAAAATATAGTTTATTCCATAACAAACACTAAATGAAAATAGGTTTAATCTTTGAACAACATTAAAAAAAACGACAAACTTTCGTAAAAATTTCGAACTTTCTTTTTCAATTTTATCTCTTAATATTTTGCAGTTTTTTAGCTCATTCAATTTNTGTTTTGAAAGAATATTTTCGATACTAAATTTTCCCCCGTATTCTAAAACCCGAATTTTCGTAATTCGTAATTCGTAGCTACGCTACGAAAAACGAAAAATCCACATGCTGCAACCCTTGCGGAAACATGTGCAGCATTGCCAGCTATCAGTTGTTTTTCGAAGATAGCTGAATGAAGGAAAACAAAGTGGAAAGGAATTAAAAAAACACTCATCATGTGCTTGTTTATTGTAAAATTGGTTAATTTTACATATTTTGAGGAAAATTATGGATTCTGATGTATTTGCGATTATAGCAGCAGAGTAAGCGGGCGCTATGGCAATGGATTCACAAAGGTATGCGGAGCTGTCGGGCATAGTAACCATGGGCGCATCTATGTCAGCTTCTGGTTGAATTGTTGAACCACAAGCCAGAACTCCTCCAATGCCTGAAGCTCTGGTCATCAATCCAGTTAATGCAATAACAGCTTCTTCCAAGCCATTGAAAACATGCACTATGTTGGGTCCACTACCGGTTGCGCTTGCTTCTGCCTTCGGCCGCGCTTAGGGATTATAACCCTTACTAAGTAGAATTCTCCTTTCTGTGTTGCGGGGAAGAGGGGTTTCCGCATGTCAAAGGTATACAACATTTCTTGTGCATATCACTCCGGCTACGCCGTCCACAGTATTTTTTCACAGAACCCACGTCGAAATTTGCAAAAAAGTGCATAGTGCAAACCGAGTTTATTAATAAGCTAGTGGTGGGAAGTTTGAAACATTTATCTTAAACAAAATGTGAATCCTTTGATTACACGTGTATGTTAAAGTTTGGACACAACAACCGTCTATGCGTTTGGACACAACAGCCGAAAATCGTTGTACATTAACTAAACCGGACCCAAGTTTCTCGATAAGGGGCAACAAATATTCTTTTTTGCTCGTTTATATAAAGCAGTGGATAAAAATATACGTATATGCGAAAGGCAAATTTATCTGTTTAAATGAACACCACCAATATTTCTTGCAAACACACATCGATTTACATCTTTTATTTGGCCTCCGACACAGAATTGTTTTCGTACAAAATTACGCAAAAAAGCTTACTCGTTCGTTTTTAGGCATGCCATTGTTACGAATTTCGAAATTTCGAAAATACGATTCGGATTGCAGCATACTATTTCTACGATTCGTAGCAAAATCCGAATACGAAAGAGTTGCAGAATAGAGGTGTTTATTAAAACAAAATGTCGAAATCAGCTTCATATAGAAACAGTCTCACCGTTAATTAAGAAAGAGATGTTCTTAAATATCATAACTTTACGACACTCACATATTGACTAGATTTTACTATTTATTTTATTATATTTCAATTTGAATTATTTGTGCATAAAAATATAGTTTATTCCATAACAAACACTAAATGAAAATAGGTTTAATCTTTGAACAACATTAAAAAAAACGACAAACTTTCGTAAAAATTTCGAACTTTCTTTTTCAATTTTATCTCTTAATATTTTGCAGTTTTTTAGCTCATTCAATTTTAGTCTAATAAAGTGCAAATTTAAAGTAGCTGTGATTTACAGTTGATGTATGGCATATTTTTGACGATGTCGGTAATTTTCTTCCAAATTATCTAAGTATGTTCGACGATTATTTTAATGAAGAAAATGAGCAATGCCTTCATCAAAAAAAATATATATATATATTAAAAATCAACGATAAGTCGCAGCTACGTATTTTAAACTTGCGCTTTATTTGAATTGATCGGGCTACAAAACTGCATACTAAAAATATATATTTCTAGGAAATCTAATTAAAAAGCTTTACGAAAGTTTGTTGATTTTTTAATGTTGCGCAAGGATTAAAATTGGATCTATACGGGTTTCGTTGATTTGTAAACTGAATTTTTATAAACAAATAATTAAAACTATACAATTTTAAGATAAATGGCGAATCTAGTTAACATGTATAAAGTTATGATAAGCACTTTTAGTACTGAATTCAAAGAAGATGTCTCTTTTATCCATTCATAATAACTTAAAAAAATTTGTTTGTTAGGAAGTGTATCTTAAAATATCTCCCTTGACATTTATGTTAAAAGTGTAAAATATGTAAATGTACCTACATATCATCAAATCATTGGTCTTGAAGGGAATCTATGTATGCATGCATGCATATGAGCAAATTAAAAAGTCGATATAATTTACAGTCGAAAAGTACAGTTTTTGTATAGATTATAGATTATTTCCCAACNGGGGGGGGGGGGGGGGGGGGGGGGGGGGGGGGGGGGGGGGGGGGGGGGGGGGGGGGGGGGGGGGGGGGGGGGGGGGGGGGGGGGGGGGGGGGGGGGGGGGGGGGGGGGGGGGGGGGGGGGGGGGGGCGGAGGGAACTATCATCCCAAATACCCCCTGGCTACGGCACTGGTGTATAGTAACAAATAGTCAGTACTAATTTGTACTGGAACCTGCAAATTTTTACTGGAAAATTTACAAAAGAGCACTGAATTGAGAGCGTAATAACACGGTAGAGCTGCAAATTCTTGCTAGTGAAATTTGTACTAGCAGAAATTAGCTGGCAGAAGAAGAGCTGAAGAAGAACAAGAATAAATGCCAAAAGCTGCCACTTGTTGAATTAGTTAAGCGTAAAAAAAAGCAAAATGACTGGAAATCAAAATATTAATGATGAACTGAACTGTGTAAATGCTTTTGTGTAAAGCTAAGAGTTTATTTAGAGAGAATTTCAAAACAGTGCAACAACTGCTCACTTGCAAGTTTTTACTAGTTTTGTGTTCAATAACTTTTTCTGCTAGCTTTATATACCCTCTATTTTGCTTTTACACTCTTGCTGCAACTTTTACTGGAAATGTTACTATACACACCTCATATGTAGTGTTGCCAGAACTTTTTGGGCCGACCGGCTATATTGGCAAAAAAACCGGCTAAAAACGGCTAAAATATTTCAACTAAAATTCACTTGTTTTATTTAAAGAAATCGCAAATAGAAACAGGGATGCCGTTTGGATCTAAATAGATGCAATTGGATACATTTTTAGACGAATTTTTGCGGGATACTTATTTTTTCCGGTCAGTATAAATGTGGATACTTTTTTAAATAGGCCAAAATTTTATATTTCCAATAAAGTTTTTTTTCGTTCAAAAATCGATTTTCATTAAAGATGGTAGAAAGCATCACGTTTTCTAAACGTATAAAGAATCGCTAATTAAGCGTGAAATTAAAGCATTTTATTTTTTGTGAACGAAGCAATGAACATATGAAGAGATCTCACCAAAATAGGTATAAGCGCAATTGCCTTAATTAGCTTAAAAGGATGCTTTACGCAAGATCTTAATATACATATCGTCGTTTAAAGTACAAAACCGCGTATCAACAAAATGCAAAACCGCGTATCAAGATAGTGCAAAACCGCGTATGTGACGTTGCATAAATTATTTTCTAGAGAGTAAAAACAAAATGGTTCTCTTTTTTATAAAGCAATTGCATTTCTGGCTAGTATATTTCAGGACGAATGGATAAGGATTGAGCCAAGAGCTTGTGTGAGCAAATCCAATTTTCGGCAGCAAATGTCAGTTACGCGGTTTTGCAGAATGACGATAGGCGGTTTTGTACTTTAAACGACAATATATATAAAGTAAATTATACTCTTTCTGTAGTAATCTCTTTCATATCACATATTTTCATTTGTTAATTTAAAAAGAAAGAAGATTTCAATGTAGTTTAAAAAACTAAATTTGATTTATTTAAGGAAACTTTTATGAATTTTACTGAATAGACTTTAAATACACTCTAAAAAAAAGTTGTTTATTTGCGTATATGGAGAGAAGTAACAAGTTTCATCTTTTTATGTGTGCAAATTTGCATGCGGTGTAATAAAATTACTCATTGCCTGTTTACTTTTACATAACGAATTTATCGGAAGAGCAAAATTACACATAAAATGTTTAAAATAAAGTAATGTTTATTATTAGTAGGAAATGTATTTGTAGTTTGAAAATTTTTGCGTATATCTTAAAGATCCCAAGTTCTAAATCAAATACTGAACAGCCTATACGTATATATATACAGATTCTTGTTGAAAAATGGATACTTTTCAGTAGAAGTTTTACATGCTCTTTTTAGAGTGTACTTGATATTTATTATATTTATTTTGCAAAATACTTATGCACAAAAAATGTACTTTATAAATTGAAATTACAAATGTTTGATTTTATGTACATGTATTCCAAGTCCTTAGGATGGGTTAAATTATGTCTTTTTCATGAAAATGTTTGGTTTTCTTACAAATTATGAGATGTATATGTAAAAAAAGAAAATTGGATACATTTGGATACATTTTTGGCTTGGTCAGGGATACATTTTCTTGAGACGGCGCGGCAACACTGAATAGAAGGGCTAGTAAAATCGTTACTTTTTTACCTTCCTTTTATTAGCTCGGGATGTAACTATGTAATATTGATGCGCCTAAAAGATGCAGCGATTTCTATTCTCAAGTTACATACCTGATGACAGTACGAATGGCAATTATAATAGGGAGGTTTTAGTTTTTTAAACTATAATTTTATTTTTTTATTTTAGTTAATAAAGGTTATACGTAGCAAAGCTTTACTCCACTCGTTAAATAAATTACAAAAACAGAGTCTGGTAAATTCATTACAAATTATATTTGTTTATAATAAAAGAAACTGTCGTTATACGTACATCAAAAGTCATGTTTTGTATTACTTAAATATAAAAAAAGAGATCAATTACAAACTTATGGCGTTTTCTTTTTTATTAAAAAACTAGCTTTTACCCGTGGGTTTCACCCCACTCCAGAAGGAATTAAAGGGGTCATGTGACTTGTGGTTCCAAAGTTATGACTGACTAAAAATTCCACGCCTATGTTATCTGCCACGCCTCCTTTTACAAACTCATTTATATGTACCTTAAGATAAACATCTACCATTTGAGTTACGGTTCCGAAGTTAGAGCTGATTAAATAATTCACGCCTATGGGAGGTGCCACGCCCCATTTTTTAATATCGCCAAATTTTTCAAATGAGTATGGAATTAATTTTATGTATCTCGACAGCAAGTTCCAATGCTCTACCACAAATATTTCAAGAGATATACAACATGAAAATTTTAGTTAGTATAGGATGTGCCACGTCATCTTTTCCAGTACTGCCCATTTTTCTCTATGCCTATAACCTTCCCGGAGTAAAGGCAAATAAGTGTGCAAAGTTTCGTGCGATTCCGTGCCGCGGTTCAGAAGTTATAAGGTAATAAACAAACAGACATTCACATTTATATATGTATATATAGATTTTGCCGTACATTGTAACATTTGCACTAGGTTACTTTTCGCCCTGAAAAATTACTGTATTAGTGTAAAGTATTTTGCTTAGTGGGAGGGCAATATTTTGAGAAATGAACAAGTGAAGCTGTGAAGGGGCTAAAGAAAACAGGCCAACATTATTTCGAAAAGAGAAAACGCCATTCAGCCTTATCATGAGTTTCATTTTCCCCGAACCGGTTCACTTTTCACTTTGGTTTCCATGGTTTTACTATAGGCGTATGACAAATTTTCGGGTGAATTTTTTTTCGGGCGAAGCTCAGGATAAGGCAGATTAATTTATATCGAACATGTCGGTCGCTTTTTAATTTTTTAACAATTCTACTATTTAATTGTAATTTGATGTCTATATATTCGAAACTCCTGGTCTTAATGTCCCACTCACTCTCTCACATGCCTGTCTCAGAACAATAATAAGCAACAATAAGGTATGTTGGCACCATGATACAATTATTCACAGGTGTTGTCTTCCCATAGAGTTTTGCTTCACATTGATATTCGTGCTCTTTTATTCTCATTCGTTGTTTTCTAAATGTTGCAAATAAAACTTCGCATTTAAATTTAAGCCATTCATAACAAAAATTGTATAAAGTCCCCGTTACGTCTTTTAAAGTTTATTTTTTTATGAAAATATAGCTGATTACTCAACAAACACCATATAAGTATCAATTTCAGACTTTGTGCAAAAATTTCACCAACGTTTAACTTTTTAATCAGCATATCTACAAAACGGTATGTATGCAGTTTTGTAGTCCATTAAAATTTAGTATAATATGGCGAAAATTTTAAGTAGCTAGGACTTGCCGTTGATTTTTGAAAATTTTTTTTATAACGGTGTTACGAATTTTTTCCATAAAGAGTATGTTCAAAATTTTTTATATGGAGAAAAATGCGGAACACCGTCAACAAAAAATTTTCAATAATCAATGGTAAATTCCAGCTACCTTAAGTTTGTACTTTAGTTTACTAAAATTTTAAATTAAAAAAATTCAGAATTTTTATTATTTTTGAAAAAAATATGAAATTTGGATTTAAATGGTGTTTGTAAGTATATTTTCATAAAAAAATAATAAGCTGAAATGACACGTCCCAGTCCATATTTGGGTCACTGCACTATATTCACATAAAATAAAAATCATAGTATTTTAAGACTTTTCGTATTAGAGAAAATTCTTTCAATGTTATATACTTAACACAGTCCGACATGAAAATTTAATTTAAAATAAGGCTAGCGGTTTCTAATAGATTTTAAGTCGCCAAATATGTTAAAATTGAAACTTATATGTGCATATATTTAAATTTTAATAAAATACGGCAAACAGCGAAATCGGCTAAAAACGGCAAACTTTTTTTTGCAAAACGGCTAGCAAATCGGCTGCCGGCTGAATCGAATTTTCTCCGGCTGTTTGCTATCGCAACCGGCTAAATCTAGCCGGAAAATGGCAACACTGCTCATATGTCATTTTGTTTTCCAAATATGTATGTATAAGTTTTATCAGTGCCAAGATTGTGTGTGGGGATACTTTATCTTGATAAAAGCGTTTGTAAGATGGCTTAAACCAGTATGTTCGTTGCATTAGAGCACAAATGTGCTTAAAAATTGTTTAGAAAACGTTATTTCACGTTCAAGTTCAAAACCAAAAATAATACAACCCCAGAGGCGGATGCAGACTTTTTTTAGGGGGAGCGGTGTTTCCTGGGAAATTTTGCCACTTATTCTTATTACTTTAAACTAGTAATTCTTGTAAAAATACATTTATATATATAAGGGTGATCCAAAATAACTAACCTAGCGAATTTATGGCCTTAAAATTACCTATTTACTGAGAAGGAAATTCTCCCATTTGGAAACATTTTTATTTCAATTTTAAAAGGTGTCGGTGGGCATTTGAAATTTCCTATGTAAATAACACGTAAAAAAACTTTATTTTCATTAAAAATTTAATAACTTTTGAACTGTTAAAAAAAGTTATAAAAAAGGGATACAAGTTTTTTCTGGGCATATTCTTGTAGGGCATTAAATTCTCTAAAAAGTTACCCTGAAATTGGTTGTCTTAGAGACGATTAAGAGTACTAAACATGTAAATAATATTGCTAATATAAACTAAGGTATACCGTTGATACAAAATTATAATGGAACTTTGACGAAAGACGAAGAACAAACGCAATTTCTTTTGCAACTTATACAATGACAATTTAATAATTTAAAAATAAGTATTCAAGGCTTGTTAATATGTGGCGGTCTTATAATTATGCAACGCAGTGTGCTATTAACTTGGTTGACTTGTGTTTAGAGAAATTTTGAATTGTTAATTTATTCGTTAAAATAAATATAATTTTTTTTTTTTGTGTTTTGCATGTGTACAATTTGTCCTCCTGGAATGTTAAAAAAAATCGTTGAAAAAATCGAGCCCTAACCGCCAAAAGGGCGTAAGCGATAAAATGTTCGATTTTCTTTTTTTGACAGAAATCTATTACTTACCACCATACGCACCAGCTGTAAAAATTTGTGTGAAAGTTTTCAAGTGCCTCTATTTTTCTTCCAAATATGGACAATTTACAACAAAGGTAAATACATAAATTTGCGGTAGATTAAGATTTTTAATCAAAAGGATAAAAATATAATAAATGTATATAGTGTTAAAATACTTGGTTGTTGCAGAGCTTAACTAAAGGCACACTCGTCCCATACAGCGACAACGATTCTTCTGAAGGGTTAGTTGAAGAGAAAAATTCTGTGTTCGTTTCTTAGGTTAGGTAAGATTGATGTGGCAGTCGGTCCAATGACTATTTAACTCTCTTAAACCTTACAGGTCCATTGTGATACCACTGTGAAACACGGGAACCTTAGTGATTATTCAGCATAGAAGAAGAAGTGCTCAACTGTTTCTTCCCCTTCCTCATCTCTGCAACTTCTGCAAAATTCATGGGAGAATATTCCTAATCTCGAAGCGTGCTTACCAAATAGCCAATGACCGGTTAAGCAAGCCATGACCATCGAAATGTCCATAGTAGCCTAGTTGTTTACAAGTACCCTCGCATAACCATGACCTATTGGCCTCTTGAATGATGTTATTTCTAATCCTTAATTTGCAGGTTGCCATGACCTGCTTTCACATGGTGGAAGATTGGTACCTGTCCCCGCAGCTCCAGCCGTAAAATAATTGGAGACCGGTCTGCCCGGGCATCTTTCCCCCCCAACGCCTTCTGCATCGCTCGTGTTAGGACCAGCCCTGTCGCTTAAGCCCCCTCTTCCTCCTATCCATGGCGGTCTGACCCCTGCCATGCTCGAGGCTGAAGCCGAGCTCCTTATTGACTTTTGTTTTTGAAAATTTCACTCATAATATTGATCCCATGAGTATCGGACAAAGGAGGTCCACCTGCACAAAGGTCCGTGTACACAGGTAGGGCTAGATAGAACCGGAGGTCGCCAGGTATCCGAAGCACTCCGTTCGAGACTGGACTAGTTATTAATCTGGGTCCCCGTAACACCTTGTTCCAACCCAGAGCTTTTTTCAAGAGGTTTGCTCCTCCGTTACCTCTATAGGCCACGATCAAAAACCATTTCCATGTATCTAAGCTATTGAGGAGCTTGAGCACATGACACTGATTTCTGATCTTAGCTGGACAACGTTCTGACATCGTACAGAACCTAAAATATGTGGTGCCCATTACCAGTCGGCACCCTCGTGGAGGGTTCAGCCGGAGGATTATCGCGTTCTTAAAATGTTGCACTTTAATAAGGCAAAAACAGGTTTTTGCTAATGCAAAAAAAATTGTTTTTTTTTTATCTCTTTTGGCTTAACCGCCGCAATTGCGTGTTGTAGCCTTTTTTGTGACGGCAAAAAGGGCGTAAGCGGCAAAATGACCTGTTTAATAAAAGATGGGAAAAAAACACCAGTATAATAAACCTAACATCAATCTTTACTTGTTCATTGACCTTCACATTAGCATCTACAGTAATTGCAGTGTAATAAGAAAAAACGCCTACTTAAAAATTTACTTTTTGTCGCTTACGCCTTTTTGGCGGTTGGGGCTCGAAATCATAACTTAAAACAATGAACATATTGTAAAAATTTAAATTGCATCTAAAAATTAGACACCTAACCTTTAAAATAAATGGGTGCTACCACCACAGAGATATATGTACATATTTGAAAAATGCAAAAACTAAAATTTTTCAGTAAATACTGAAGCAAAATTACTGAAAGTAGGTTAATTAAGTTGTATTTATGGCTCCGCAGTTCCTGGGTTCAAGCCCTGGTCAAAGCAACATCACAAAATAAAATATAGAAAAAAGGTTTTTCTTAACAGGGGTCGCCCCTCGGCAGGAAATGGCAAACCTCTGAGCGTATTTCTGCCGAGAAAAACAGCTTCTCATAAAAATACAATCGCCGCTCGGAGTCGGCGTAAAACTGTTGGTCCCTCCCCTTTGTGTGACACCGTCAAGGCGCACGCCACAAGTCGGAGGAGATGCTCAGACAAACACTGGCATATGTGTGAGCGCCAATCTACTATAATTATGTATGTATGATAAAATGTTTTATCTCAGTAACCGCTTTACCAATCTCTACTAAACTCGGTAAACGCATTGTAGCCCAATAAAATTCGACTTTCTGAAAAACAAGAAAATTTTAGTAGCGATCTTTTGATGCAGTTTACTTCTATTTGACACGTAGATCATGAATCCACAGTCTTGCCCCTAAATTTGATATGGGAACATTCCGCCATTTTGGATGTTATGTTTTTGGGGGTTTTTCGCGATTTGCAAGCTTATTATGCATTTTTCCTAGAAAATGGTTACAAACAAATTTGTAGAGAATTTAATTTCCCGCATTTTTTACATATAGGCCATTCCATTCTGACTGGTGGGACATTTTACTCCAGAATGTGATCCATTATGAATTATAACTATGTCTCCGGAACTTATATAACGTCGAAAGACATTTTCTGACATATGACTATTACTCATGCCTAAAATTGCCTTAACAAAAATACCAAACGATATCTTAGTGTTATGTAACTATCATTTGAATGAATGTAAAAAGAACTCTATTTTACCTTTGTGTACTC
Source organism: Rhagoletis zephyria (assembly GCF_001687245.7). Classification (NCBI taxonomy): domain Eukaryota; kingdom Metazoa; phylum Arthropoda; class Insecta; order Diptera; family Tephritidae; genus Rhagoletis; species Rhagoletis zephyria. The sequence goes on from NW_016159101.1 coordinate 24,448, forward strand.
AAAGATGAATTTTAGCCAAATCACTTAATTTTCTCGAAAGATGTTTCTGGGTTGTAAAATATGAACTATACGCTTTCGTATTCAATAAAAACTATGCTTATATAATCTTCTTAGAGATATTAAGAAATATTTAAATTTGTGACTGGTGGGGCATGTCCTTGTGACTGGTGTAAAGTAATTATGAATGAAACAAAAGTTTCTATAGACAAAAATTGCCACTTCTTTATATTGTTTTAATATCCTTCAACTGATTAATGAAATATAGTCATTTAAAAAGATGTTTCTACTGAAATAGAAATAATAAGGGCATTTTAAAATGTCGTCTTCCTCTTTTACATGGAATGATCCATATAAGCAGTGTTGCCGCCGCTCAAAGAACTTTCTAACCAAGATTTGACGAAAAAGTTACCAAATGTAAGGAAAAGTAACCAATTTTTTATTAGATTAACAACTCAGGTAATCACAAATTCTTTTATATAGTACGTATAGACAAATTTTACAAACCAAAGGAAATCAGTTTTTATTTGCATTTTTGAAAAGTAAATCCTTTTAAGGCCGGAAATAAATGAAATACATTCATATATAAGTATATATATAACTACATATTTTATAAAATCAGGCTTCCCGTATTAGGTGCATATGTATGTTAATATCTTTAACATTACCAGACTCTAAATGACGATTTTAAATAAGTACATAGATACACAGTTTCCAACTTCTTTGTAAGAATCAATGAAATATCTGATCAGCGTAAATATTTTATAATTAAGATTATACCATTAAAAATTGGACTGTATTGAACTATATCGTCGCTCAGCGCGAAGCGATGGTAAATAAATTTTACAAAAGCGCGAAAAACCAATTTTTTAAAAACTGTGGAATGGTATTTCCATATATGTAATACTTCTGTATTGCTAGTACATACAAAGTACATTCCTCAACATCAGAGTGTCGAAATATAGAAAAAAGAAAGAGAGATCCGATAAGAGAATGTACTCGAAATGACATTTTTACTTTTGAAAATTCAGGAGCGGCTTCACAAATTCTTAGTTAAAAACAATTCATATGAAAAATTAACAAAAAATACAATTTTTTTAAATCTATGAGAAACGCTGCGGCCGTTGGTGGTGGCAGAGGATAAAAATACCAGTTGGAGAAGGACTTAGCATCAGTTGGCATTTCCAATAGGCGTCAATTAGCATAGAAGGGAATCGAATAGCGTGGTTTATTGAATTCGGCTAACGTATAAAATGCTACACCGCTTTATGTGTAAATAAGTTTTGTCTTGGAAAAGATCTTCTATCTTCCAATTTTTCGGATTTTCAAATAACGAAGAGCATCGGACAAAGTCGACATATAGAGCCCTAACCGCTAAAATAATGTATATATTTTATTTTTTAATTACTTTTTGATGCAGGTGATCTAAGAGCATTTATGAATCAAAATTAAATTTTGAAAAAACTTCGCTTACTTTATTTTCGCGCCCAGGGCTCGATATACATTGCCGCTTGAAGNCACCGCTTTATGTGTAAATAAGTTTTGTCTTGGAAAAGATCTTCTATCTTCCAATTTTTCGGATTTTCAAATAACGAAGAGCATCGGACAAAGGCGACATATAGAGCCCTAACCGCTAAAATAATGTATATATTTTATTTTTTAATTACTTTTTGATGCAGGTGATCTAAGAGCATTTATGAATCAAAATTAAATTTTGAAAAAACTTCGCTTACTTTATTTTCGCGCCCAGGGCTCGATATACATTGCCGCTTGAAGGAAACATGAGACTCTCAAATTTGTGTTTGTTTTTTGAATTCCTTGAACCGCCCCTGTTATGATATGGCACTTCATTCTAGGTAGTAGTTTACACATATACACGCATACTTCTACAATCACAAACATTTTCATAGGCTGTCTTTCTTTGATTTCGAATTAAAAACTCATTGTGGTCATATTGTACTAGCAATATAGAAGTATTACATATATGGGTATTTCCCTTGAACCTACTTGCTATAAGATTATTATTATTAATCTTAACTTAAATTAATAAAGTAAGCAGTAATGGAAAAATAATTACCAAATCCCTTTTCTATTGTACATACATGACGTGGTATTGGATTCCGCATATACGAGGTATTTATAAAGTCTTTAGCCGACCATGTATATTATGTATTCTGTATATTATAAAACAAATACATACATATGTAAGTAATATTAACACAATGATTCCAAATATTCTCACTTGGTTTCACTGCTGGGGCTGCCACTGTTGCTGCTACTCTCCTCAACCTCGACAGGTGTAACTGGCCTATGTCTTATAACGAAACTAATTTAAAAGTTTTTTGGAAATACATATGCAAAATAAAACCAAAATTGTGTATTCTTTTCTCACTTATCCATAGAATTGAGCCCGTATAAATTAACTTGAAACACCAATTTTGCGCGGAATTCTAATAATTTTTCGCGGCTTCTTAATGACTCTCGTATTATTCAAATGTCATTTCAGGTGCATACTATGTAGGTGTGTGCAAAGAACATAGAAATGGTGTAACGCAGGGCCGTTTCAAAAACTTGGCGATTAATTAAACGCGATTTATTAAAGACACGAACCGATAATAGTTGCACCTTCGAACTTTTTCTGTTTTTGCATATGTACACATGATTAATATCGGAATAAGTCGAATATTGAGTTGCCATTTTAGTAGTAAGAACTTAAGTTAAATAACCATATTGAGCAGAATAAATGTATTTATTTATACTATTTTTCAAAGATTAAATTATTGTATGTATACAGAAGTTAGAAACTGCAGTAAATGTTAAAAATAACCAAAATGGGAAAGATCTTAACAACTTCACAGGCAAGAAAAAAATAACCAAAATTGGTTAAAAGTAACCTAAACGGCAACACTGCATATAAGGTTAAAAAAAAACATAGTTTATTGTAAATGCATAATTAAGTTTTAATTTGGACAGGCGGAAACGAGCGTTTGTAAAAATAAAATTTTGGGTAAAATCTGTTCTTTTTGAGCCTAAAGAAAAGTTCCAGCAAAATCTAAAATGGGTCGGCGACGATTTTTTTTATTTTCAGACGATTTCATTTCATATATGTCCCAGCAATGGGTTGTGCGCTGGGTTTAGGACCCGCCACGTAAAAACCACTTCAAGTGAATAAGAAAGGCAAAGCCTCGGATGAGACCCCCCCCTTATGATGACGACCACGGCAAATTTAAAGGACTACGATTTGAGGGCATGCACCTGGAATGTCCGGACTCTTAATGGGGAAGGCACCTTCCCGGCTGGTTGATGTCCTCGTAAGGATAAAAGCTGACATCACCGCCATCCAAGAAATGCGTGGACGGGGCAAGGCAAGCAATGTCTGGGGCCTTGCGACGTCTACTACAGCTGCCATGTAAAGGAGCGCAAATTCGGAGTTGGATTTGTGGTGAGAGAGAGACTCCGTCGCCGAGTACTGTCGTTCACCCCGGTGGACGAGCGTCTAGCCACAATCCGCATCAAGGCGAGATTCTTCAACATCTCGCTCATCTGCGCCCATGCCCCGATGGAAGAGAAGGATGAGGCATCCAAGGATCTCTTTTATGAGCGCTTGGAGCGCACGTACGAGCGCTGCCTCCGTCACGATATCAAGCATAAAAAGATCCATCAAGCTACGTGGCTGTCTCCTGATCGAAAAACGAGAGACCAAATCGATCATGTTGTGATAGACGGAAAGCACGCTTCCAGTGTTTTAGACGTACGCACACTCCGAGGCCCAAACATTGACTTGGACCACAATCTTGTTGCAGCCAAGATACGCACCCGCCTCTGTGCAGCAAAAAATGTGCGCCCAAATATGCAAGGAAAGCTTAACGTCGAAAATCTGCAATCACAACAGACAGCCAGTGCTTTCGCTACGCGACTCTCACACCTGCACTCAGAGAGCACTCTTCAACAAACCGACATATGCGAGCAGTGGAACAACATTTCCCGCTCATTAAGTACCGCCGCCGAAGAAGTAGTCGGATTTCAGCGAGCCCGAAAGAACAACTGGTACGATGAGGAGTGTCAGGAAGCCGCAGAGAAAAAAGATGCCGCCTACAGGGCCACGTTGCGATCGGGTGCAACGTGCGCTATGTGGGACCGCTATAGGGATCTGCAGAGCGAAGCGAGACGTATTTGCCGCAATAAGAAGAGAGAGGCCGAAATACGTGAGTGCGCAGAATTCCCGAAAATTTTACCAGAGAGTTAGGCGACTTACGTACTCCTGTAAGAACAACAATGGCGACCTAGTAACCGATGTCCAGAGCGTACTTAAATTATGGAGGGAACACTTTTCCGCCCTACTAAATGGTAGCAGCACGGAAAGTTGTGGAGAAGAAGAACCCGAGCCCGCAGTCGATG
>NW_016159101.1:28867-29676 GCF_001687245.7 Rhagoletis zephyria
ACTCCTGTAAGAACAATAATGGCGACCTAGTAACTGATGTCCAGAGCGTACTTAAATTATGGAGGGAACACTTTTCCGCCCTACTAAATGGTAGCAGCATGGAAAGTTGTGTAGAAGAAGAGCCCGAGCCCGCTTTCGATGATGACGGATTCGACGTCCCATCGCCTGACTATGACGGGGTACGAATAGCAATAACGCGGTTGAAAAACAACAAAGCTGCTGGAGCTGACAGCCTGCCAGCTGAGCTATTCAAGTACGGCGGCGAGTTGATAAGGTGCATGCATCAACTCTTGTGCAGAATATGGTCAGATGAACGCATGCCCGACGACTGGAATTTAAGTGTGCTCTGCCCAATCAACAAGAAATTGGGAAATACCTCCCCGAGCCGTTCGCCACAAACGGGGTTTCAGACGGGACGACTCCCTTTCATGTGACTTCCTGAACCTGGTCTTGGAGAAGATAATAAGAGCTGCAGAACGGTTTAGGAACTATTTACTACAAGAGCGTGCAATTGCTGGCTTATGCCGATGACATTGACATCATCGGTAACAAAAACCGCGAAGTCTGTTCTGCCTTTTCCAAGTTGGATAAGGAAGCAAAGCGAATGGGTCTGGTGGTAAACGAGGACAAGACGAAGTATCTCCTGTCATCAAACAAACAGTCAGCACATTCGCGCCTTGGCACCCACGCCACTGTTGACAGTTACAATTTCGAGAAAGTAGAGAATTTTGTCTACTTGGGAGCCAGCATTAAAACCGATAATAATGCCAGCATTGAAATCCAACGCAGAATCACTCTTGCCAACAAGT
>NW_016159101.1:29938-84452 GCF_001687245.7 Rhagoletis zephyria
GAATTAAAATACAGCGGCTCCGCTGGCTTGGCCATGTAGTTCGAATGGACACCGACGCTCCAGCTCTGAAAGTATTCAACTCGGAACCCGCCGGTGGTAGCAGAGGAAGAGGGAGGCCCCCACTGCAGTGGAAAGATCAGGTGGAGAAGGACTTGGCTTCACTTGGCGTTTCCAATTGGCGTCAGTTGGCACAGAAGAGAACCGACTGGCGTGCTTTGCTGAGCTCGGCCAAAATCGCTTAGGCGGTAACAGCGCCAAAAAAGAAGAAGATTCATATATACATACCATAGCTGGTGGAATAAACAAGGTGGATGCCAGTTACATAACCTCACTTTTTTGATAGCCCCATTTCGGCAATGCATATAAATGTAGTAAAAGAAGTGGAACATTTTATGACCATTTAACTTTTTTTTAATACTATTCTTGAGTACTGTTTTTAAAAAGTATGTATTCAAAGAATTATTTTATCAAAACATATCAGGGGACGAAAAATGATTACTTTTTTTTTAATTTAACCAAAAAAATCATTAAGTTTTAACCGTCGCAAAACAGTTTTAACTATTCTCACGTATTTATTTGTGTTCGTACTTCCTACTGTAATTTACAGTGATTTTTATCATCGAGTTTGACCAATTAAGATAAAAGATAATTATTAATATTTGAGTTTTATTTTTTTCTCTTAAATTAAATTATTATTCGATCTTTATGTTTTCGATCAAATGTTACTTTATAATTTTTATTTTTTCAATCATTATTGTTAACACTAATCCCCTGTTAAACATCGTTACCGACGTTACTGACTCCATGCATACAACATTGTGTCGATAACTGGGGATTAGTGTTAACCAAAAAAAATTAATTTTAAAAAATAATTTTATTGCGTTTGTCAAGAGCGTATCGTGGCGAGGAGTTGATAAGATGCATGCATCAACTCTTATGCAGAATATGGTCAGATGAACGCATGCCCGGATTTAAGTGTGCTCTACCCAATCCACAAGAAAGGCGACCCCGCCATTCCCGCCAACTACCGCGGGATCAGCCTTCTAAGCATAGGTTACAAGGTCTTATCGAGCGTATTGTGTGAAAGACTGAAGCCACCCTTCAATGAACTGATTGGGCCTTATCAGCATGGCTTTAGGCCTGGCAAATCCACCATAGACCAGGTATTCACAATACGCCAAATATTGGAAAAGACGCACGAGGAAAGGATAGACACTCTTTAAATTTTAAAGCCGCTTTAGACAGCACTAAAAGGAGTTTCCTATACGAAACTATGTCTGAATTTGGAAACCCCGCAAAACTGATACGGCAATGTAAAATGGCGTCGAGCAATACCACCAGCTCCGTCAGAATTAGGAAAGACCTCTCCGAGCCGTTCGCCACCAAATGGGGTTTCAGACAGGGCGACTCCCTTTCATGTGACTTCTTTAATCTGATGTTGGAGAAGATTATAAGAGCTGCAGAACTGAACCGCTGAGGAACAATTTACTACAAGAGCGTGCAATTGCTGGCTTATGCCGATCACATCGACATCATCGGTAACAAAAACTGCGAAGTCTGTTCTATAGTGTTGGAAAACTATCGATAGTCTGCACATTCGAAGATTTCGTTGGCGATAGTGTAAATAATTCTATACTATCGACACCATCGTAAATTTTTATTCTAAATTTTTTGAATAATATTCTGTAAACAAACAAATAATTTGATTACACGTTTATAAATAGACGTTTTTATATAAAAAGTCTTGACTATGTATAAATAACACAAATATATCGTCGTTTAAAGTACAAAACCGCGTATCAAGATAATGCAAAACCGCGTATGTGAGGTTGTATAAATTATTATCTACAGTGTCAAAACACTCATATTTCAGAATGGTTATCTTTTTTATAAAGCAATGGCATTTCTGGCTAGTATATTTGAGGACGAAAGGATAAGGATTGAGCCAAGAGCTTGTGTGAGCAAATCCAATTTTTGGCAGCGAATGCCAGTTACGCGTTGTTTGCGATGTTGCTTTGACCAGGGCTTGAACCCTGGCGCTGTGGAATGGAAGCACGCACTGCTTACCACTACACCACTTTTCATTTAGTTGTGAGAATAACCAGCACAACAAATTTGACGGCTATTAGTCTGAGATTTGCCTGTGTAAACGGGGTGATAACAAACGGGCTTTGAGTGAAATTCTTTTTATATGTAAGCATACTTTTATTATGAGTTGCATTTGATTTTCGATCTTCGTTGGTTATCGAAATTCGTATTATGAGCTATGACGCGTATGTATAAGCACACTATTTAGTTTGCTGCGTTTTTAAACGAAGCAAGATAGAATTCCAAAAATATACACAACCCAATAGCCACAGATACAATAATACACATCTGTATCGAGAACACATAAGGGATTATAATAAGAAAAAATGAAAACCAGAGGCTACAACAGAACCGAACTTCGCAAATCACATGATCAAAAATAAATGCACACCAATAAAGATCGAACAAAGAGCAGAACTTCTCCATGTACAACATAAAGGACAAAGATTGAATACTAGTGGTCTGAAACTATCGATGGCACTATCTATACTATCGATGGTTTTTGACTATCGTTTCACCATCGATAGTTTTCAATCTATCGATAGTTTTCGATAATTTTTGTTATTCTTAAATTGTTGTTATGCGCATTTGACACAACCTGGTAATACCTTTTAATAAAAGGTATTTCGGCAGCGTGTATTTTCTTGTTTCAGCGGGTGTTTTGTTAAGTGAAAAACATGGATAGATTCGTGAAAAGAACTGAAAAAGGTAAATATCTGATATTGAATGCAGTAAAGTAACAAAATTTAATACTAATAATTGAATAGACGCTACTGTAAGCTCGGACAACGATGAAAATGACTGTGTCTGCGTGTGCACTAAATCGGATGATAGCGACAAATTCAAAATTAAGAAAAAGCGGCGAAAGGGATTTTCTACAGTTTGGAAATATTTCAAGAAATCCGATGACAGAAAGCTTGCTAAGTGCACCCAGTGTGGCAATGAATATAAAACTAGCGGCAAAACTAGTAATTTACGGGACCATCTTAAAAGATTCCATCCCAACCTGGAAAGAAAAATGGATGAAACAACTTTTACTCAAGTTTATCTTCCAAGCAAGAAAAAGGTAAATATCTGATATTGAATGCAGTAGAGTAACAAAATTTAATACTAATAATTGAATAGACGCTACTGTAAGCTCGGACAACGATGAAAAAGACTGTGTCTGCGTGTGCACTGAATCGGATGATAGCGACAAATTCAAAATTAAGAAAAAGCGGCGAAAGGGATTTTCTACAGTTTGGAAATATTTCAAGAAATCCGATGACAGAAAGCTTGCTAAGTGCACCCAGTGTGGCAATGAATATAAAACTAGCGGCAAAACTAGTAATTTACGGGACCATCTTAAAAGATTCCATCCCAACCTGGAAAGAAAAATGGATGAAACAACTTTTACTCAAGTTAATCTTCCAAGCACTTCTTCCTCAAATTCGAGCAGCGCACAAGCAAGTATGAGATCCGTTGACTCATATTTCAAACGAGCAATTGAGTAATACTACGTTTATACGTAAGCTATTTGCAAATAAAAATAATTTGCAAATACCTAACTCACTGTTTATTCGATGGTGAAAAATTCTTTTTTAATATTGCCTGATTATAAAAAGGCAATAATATGACCATCGAAAAGGAAAATAAAGTTAAAAATGGCAACGTCTTGATTATAAGAAGGCAATAAGATGACCATCGAAAAGGAAAATTATCCTAAGAATGGCAGCGTCTTGCGCTTATTTGCAAATAGTACCACTAATCAATACTTATTTGCGTGTTTTAGTTATTTGCAAATAAAAAAATAACTCAGCGTTTATACGGCAAAGTTTACCTCTTCTTTTTTTTTTTCTTTTGGAAGGTAATAATTTCCAAATTTAGTTAAACCCTTCCTCCTTTGTAATAGTTCTTGCATGTAGGTGTCAGCAGATGACTTTAAGCCGTTAAGGTTGTGCTTGTTAACATATGTTTGTATACCGGCAACTGCAACGGAATCTGAAAGAACTTTCAGTAAAACTGGACTGATTATTTCAAACAGGAGAAGCAGACTAAAGGCGAAGAACGTGAATATCGAATTTCCTGCACAAAAATGCCTAGATTTCAAATGATTTAAATTGAACAAAACATACAGTGAGTAAAAAAACGTATAGCTCATTTCCCAACATATCCATATACAGTCAGTGTCAAATGTTAGTGTATACCTTGTTGATTTTTCAGAATTTTTTTCTGGAGGATATTGTGGATTTTCTTCCATATTTTGCCTGATCAAAATCTATTTTTGTATAGAAGAAAATGCGCAACACCCTCCAGAAGAAAATTCTAAAAAATCAACAAGGTATGCACTAACATTTGACGCTGATCTAAAGTTAAACTTTGTGAAAAAGTTAGAAAATCAACTAAGTTATATCAAATTTGCAAACTTTTTAATTATAATTTCTATAAAAATTGCACCTTATTGTATTAAAATTCAATACTCAACAAATCTACATACACAATTTTTTTTTATAGAAATTTTAATTTAAAAGTTTGCAATTTTTATGTAAGTTTGTTGATTTTATTTAATTTTCGCACAAAGTTAGCAATTTAGATTTATATGGATTTTGTTGGCAAATGACCTATACTTTTATAAAAAAACAACTCATGAAAGACCATTGCGAATATTATAGAAAGATCACTGTATGATTTTGAGTGTAACTCCACCGTATAATAAACCAGTATAAAAAACAAGTAATACAGTAGTATAACATAATTTGTTAACTGACGTAACTGATAGACTGTTAAATGTTAAACATATTTTAAGTATCTGTGAAATTTATGCATAATATTCTTTTGTTACTTTTTATACAAGAAAAAAAAACAATGATCTCCTTTTTTAACGATTGTCATTAAATGTAAGATATTTTCCTTCATGCCCGTATGAATTCGAATTATATGAATATTTAGTTGCTTTGTTAATAATAGTAAAAAGCTCGATCACATAGCATTTTCTTTAATTTTTTCCTCTAACTTGATACTTTGATACTTAAAAAAATTTGTGATACATTTGATCCAATTTTCCAGTTTTTGTACGATGCATTTTTTCTTGACTTCTCTTACTGATACATTTACTGATTTTGTAAGAAAAACTTTTTACAAATATGCCAAGCGCAATATAAAGCCAAAATTTTAGTTTAAAAGGCTATCGAAAACTATCGATAGTTATCGATGGTTTCTAAAGAACTATCGCATACTATCGATAGTGTCGACTATCGATATTTTCAGACCACTATTGAACACATTAGAAAATATGGAAATATAGAAACAGAAGACCTTCAAAGGACAAATAATAAATGAGCAAATAAATATGTACTGTATCGGACGTACTGTTTGAACCTCTAAGGCACGGTGCACATTAGAGCGATGCGATACGCGATGCGACACGCGATACCATTTTGTGATAGCTACACAAACTTTTGTGCCCTTATAAGCTCGTTAATGAATTAAATGAGTTGCTTCCCAACCGAATTTAGACCTTTCGAATGATGGGTCTATGTTTATATCTATAAAATTTTAAAAAAATTTAAGAGAAAAGTATGTTTAATATCGGGTAAAACTGATGTTTATTTTTACAAATTAAATGAGATATTCAAATTTTCATGACAAATTATTTCAGAATATTGCGTTCACTACAAGGAGAAATCGGTGAAAGTTGAATTAAAAAAAGGTTCTGCAAAAACTTTTAAGTTGTATAGCCAAAAATATTATTTTTCTCATGAAAAGTTGAATAGTTCCCCCGATTTTTAAAAATAAAAATCACTATATATCTAATGTTAATATTGCATCAATTCAGGAGTAGTATAGTTGCTTTGTAAAATAGTGCGTGAAAACTTTGCCAAATTTGAAAAAGACGAAAAAATTAACACAGAAAGTACACACAGATCTCTTAAGTTTTCTAAAAGTTTATACACTATATCATTCGAAAGGTCTAAACTCGGTATATAGTCAACTGAGTTACAAGCTTATAAGTGTGGAAAACCGGTTTTTTAACAGTAAATCAAGATTGTGTGGGTATGTGACAAAAATTTCGTATCTCGATTCTTACTTCACTCGGCCAAACCTACCTGAAAATAACATGACTTACTTTGCTTAAATACTTCATTATTTTTTGTAGCATTGTGTAATAGAGCACTTGTACTTTCCCTCTTTAATTTATAAACTCCTTAATATAATAAAATAACACTAAAGAAAAAAAACATATACAAATATAACGAATAAATTTTTGGGGGATCTAATGGGGGAGTGAAGTGAATCTATACCCTATCCTCTCCAAACGACAACCTCACCCACTGCCCGTCAAGGCTTGGTGGTCCCAGTTATCGCTAACGAGGCTCTGTTGACCGGTGCGAGGCGGTATATCCTCGCTCAAGGCTGAGCTCCCGTAGAGAGGACTGGACCCGGACTGTACGTGGCGTGCATCGACTAATGCTCAGGACGACCAGAACGTGATGACGGGTGGACCACTACGTACGTGACCCCAATCTTCGGTCTGCGTCTGACCCATAGTGGGCGGCAGGATAACCTTCACCTGGCAGTAGGTATAAAATGCAAAAGCTCTCGTCGATTCCTCGAGAAACTGCGAGAGCGCGACCCCGCCACTCTAACGCCAAGGGACAAGGCTCTTCAAAAGAAGCACGCCTACATTGTCCGGAAGTATGAGCGACTCCGTGAGGAGAAAGTCTCGAATATTCCGGAAATGTGGCCGCGGTCTCTGGAAAAGCCACCAACTCCGAAAAAAGGTACGCTGTAACCAAACCCCCCTCTGAGGGCGGTAGCAGTCTGCCGACGAAGAAAGCTGCTCCCTGTCCGCTGTTGGAAACAACAAGCCGTCGCAATCACTGACGCCCAATGTGCCGAAGACCGCGAGGCCAGTGTTCCCACGGCTGGACGGGGAGAAGGCCTCGACGTCGGCAGCTGCTATTGCCTCCGGCGGTAAGGGACCGGTTGCACGCATTCCGAAGAGACAACTGTCTGGCGACAAGAAGACACAGCCTGAGCAGAAGCGGGTGAAAACTTCATCGATCTTATGCTCAGCACCAGAGCTCCAGGTAGCAATCATAAACCGGAATCACCCGGAAGGAAAGATTCCGACGGAAAAATGGTTGCTCCTGGAAGAAAAGATTATGAGGGCACTACTTGGCGAAATCCAGCGTACCAAAAACAACAACATTGGTATGTTTGATGGAGCCAAGTGGCAGAAGGGAGTCAAAGTTGTTGGATGCGGTAACAAAGAGTCGTTAGACTTCCTCCTAACAAAGATGAACTTTGGGCCAACGCACGAAGTTGTTCCGCTCTCAGAGGTGCCATCCCGTACGACAGTGCGAGTGTGGATCCCGCCCCCCTCGTGGAGGACGAGACCTCACTAGCCCTAATCAAATGTCAGTATTTGGATGTCATCCCTGACAACTGGACGATTGTCCGAGGCCGCGCTCGCGACAAAGGTAACGGCAAGGACCTTTGGATCAAGATCGGTCCACAATCCTTGCAGATCCTCCGTCGCAAAGCCGGCCAAATAAGATATGGCATCGGTCACCTAAGGGTGATCATCCCCAATGCTGAAAGAGAATCCTAAAAGCCTAAAGGTGGGGCAGATTAATCTGCATCACTGCAGGGCAGCATCGGAGGATCTGCTGCTCTTCATGGGTGAGGAAGATGTGGACGTGGCCCTAATACAAGAACCCTGGCTAGTGGCGGGGAGGGTCACAGGTCTATCCACTAGCGACTTTCTACTTCTCACCCCACAGACCGAAGGTAAAATTAGAAGCTGTATTCTGGTTAAGAAAAGCACTAATATTCTCTTTCTTCCCCAATTTAGCGATTCGGACATGACAGTGGCAATGTTGGAGCAGAGGGGAGCACCCGACCTCATCCTCGCATCTTTATACATGCCATATGATGTACCCGATCCCCCGTCAATACATTCAGGAAACTCACCGCCTGGGCGTAGCAACGAAGGATAAATATGGTGGCTGACTTGACGCCAACGCTCACCACACGGCGTGGAACAGCTCGAACATCAACGATGGAGGTGAGTCACTCTTTAGTTACTTATTATCCACAAAACTTACTATCTGTAACAAGGGTAATCACCCCACTTTCTACAATAGAATAAGGGAGGAGGTTATAGATATAACTCTTGTAACTAACTCGAACAATGTTAGGGTTGACGGCTGGCACGTCTCGACAAAATGCTCTTTTTCTGATCATTGTCGTATTCTCCATTAACCTAAGCAGACCGAACCTAAAACCTTATCGAAATCCTCGTAGGACAAATTGGAACAAATTCAGCCAGTTGGTGTCTGGAGCGAGTCCACCGTACACGGTGGAGCCAATTCCAGCGGACCTCTGTCTAACGAAGTCTCTCCACGAATGTTACATAACAACCTGCCCCGAGAGCAAACCTTCTAAGCGACACCCAAGGTGGTGGACGGCCGATTTAAGGCGGCTCAGGGTAGCAGCTAGGAAAGCTTTCAATAAAGCGAAGTTCACTAAGAACGCGGAGGACTGGGACGAATATCGTCGCAACTTCAATGCGTTCAAGAAAGAGATAAAGAAAGCAAAGAAGGTTTCGTGGTCCAAATTTTGCGAGGACCTCGAAACGACTACTGATGCCGCGCGACTAAGAAGGTGCCTCTCGAAAAACCCGGCTCCTCCCGGTTTTCTTAAAAAGCCAGGAGGAGGGCACACCGAAAGCAGCCTTGAAACACTGGAACACCTTATGGACGTCCACTTCCCTGGCTGCGGTGACGCAGGGGACACAGGAACTCCTGTGACGGAACGCCCTAGTACCCACAGGCAAGGCAGTCCAGTGGACGAAATCATCACTACAGACAAAGTAGCTTGGGCTATCAGATCCTTGCAACCCTACAAATCTCCGGGACAGAATGGGATCTTTCCAGCCATGCTACAACGAACAAGCGCCACGGTAACCCCCTGGCTAACGACAATCTATAGGGCGAGTCTCCTCCTAGGCTATATCCCGAAGTCATGGAGGGAGGTAAGAGTGGTCTTCATTCCCAAAGCAGGAAAAGCGGGCCACAGCACTGCAAAAGATGTTAGGCCCATCAGCCTCTCATCATTTCTTCTCAAAATAATAGAGAGGCTTCTGAGTCTGCAGATCACGCAACGCTTTACTCCTGGGAACTTAAGCGAGGCTCAGCATGCCTACCGTAAAGGTAGGTCGGTTGAAACAGCCCTGCACCAGTTTGTTGGGAGTATAGAACAAGCACTGAATCATAAGGAATATGCGCTGGCAGCCTTCCTGGACGTGGAGGGCGCCTTTAACAATGTTAATTTGGCATCCATACACTTCTCCATGGTGGCTGTAGGACTGGACCCATTGATCACTCTCTGGATCGACAATATGTTGAACACCAGAAACATCAATGGCTCCATGGGAACATCAGAAGTAAGGAAAACAGTCACACGGGGCACACCTCAAGGGGGGTGCTATCCCCCCTACTGTGGAACCTCGTGCTAAACGAATTCCTGGTTCGTACATCGAAAGCCGCTAAGGTCGTTGCTTATGCGGACGACTTAGTCATTCTGGTCGTGGGAAAATTCGTCTCCACGGTCAGCCAGATTCTACAATCTGCAATTAACGATCTGTCAGGGTGGGCAGAAAGAAACGGCCTAGGTGTCAATCGCACTAAAACCGAACTTGTTCTCTTCACCAAGCGATATTAAATAGACAGTTTCCGACCTCCGTCCCCCAATGGAGGAAATCTCAAATTGTCAAAAGAAGCAAAGTTTTTGGGGGTTATTCTCGACTCTAAGCTTTCCTGGAAAAGGAACACCGAAGAGCGGAGAAAGAAGGCGCTCAACGCGCTCTACTCCTGCAATGCCACTATTGGAAAAGACTGGGGTCTGCGACCGCAGATAATACATTGGATTTATACGGCGGTAGTTAGACCTATCCTCACCTATGGCGCGCTGGTATGGTGGCTGGCGGTTGACACCAAATCCCATCTACTCAACTTGCAAAAGGTGCAACGACAAGCATACTTATGCATAACGGGGGCGATTTATTCAACGCCCCAGGATCTATAGAGATCCTGCTGGATATTCCACCTATAGACCTATATGTTAAAAGTATCGCAGCTAAAAGCGCTCTACGACTCAGAGCGTCTAACAGGCTGCGAACAACTTGCAAAGGTCACGCCACAATCCTCGAGAGAGTGGGGGTGGAATACAGCCGCTGTGATCATCAGGTCACGGAAATTGACTTCAATCGAAACTTCGATATCCATTTTCCTGACAGAAGTGACTGGGAATTTAATATTGCTCTCAGCGATGACGAAATACCCATCTTCACGGACGGCTCCAAAATGGATATCGCAACAGGGTCTGGGGTCTTCTCTAAGGAGTTATCTCTGAGGGAGTCGTATAGACTTCCAGACCACTGCAGTGTTTTTCAGGCTGAGATATATGCAATCCATATGGCGGCAAGGTTGGTGGGCATGATTGACTTAGCTCCATCTAAACTTGCCTTCGTTGTTGACAGTCAGGCGGCTATCAAAGCCTTAGGATCGGCAACGACTAACTCGTTATGCGTTAAAGAATGCCGAAGATCCCTATAAGCTCTACAGCATCACATAATCAATCTTTACTGGGGACATTGTGGTGTCCCGGGAAATGAGGAAGCGGACGAATGCGCTAGGAAGGGATCTGAGATGGGGCTCGGGGAAGCAACCCAAATCGTGAAACCCCCCCTGCGATTTCTGTCTTCAGAAGTCGAGAGACTTACCAGGGCAGCTACCAACAGTAGGTGGGTAAACCTTCACACCTGCAGGGTATCGCGATCACTCTGGCCACGGCTCGATGAACGAAGAAAAAGGAGTCTATTAAGGCTTTCAAAGTCAAACGTCAGGCTTCTCATAGGAATACTAACGGGACACTGGACCATTGGCCACATGGCCGTCAGCTTCGGAGCCCCGCATAATGTTTTCTGTAGAAGCTGCAGGGATGAGGAGGAGTTAGAATCCGTCCAGCACTTCCTTTGCGAGTGTCCAGCACTTCGAGGAAAACGCCTCAAGTTTCTTGGTGACCACTTCTTCGAGAATCTGGATATCTTGGGGAAAGCTCCTCTGGAAGGACTGCTAGGATTCGCCAGAAAATCAAAATGGTTCGAAGACATGTAGGGATAGGCTTGGGGTAACCCCCATGGGCATCACAATGGGCCTCTGCGGCCTCCGAGCGAACTCTTTTTCAGAGCTGCCCGTTTAACTTAACCTAACCTAACCTAACGTATAATCAAAAATAATACATACATACATAATTTTCTGGTATTTGTTATTATATCTGGTTTCTTCTTTTAATGGTAAATGAGATGGTTATTTCTTAATTGGTTCTAATTACACTGATTACTAATTATTTGAATATTTTAAACAAAATAGTTAATCATTAACATTTAAATAAACACCAAATCTTTTTTGCTATTCAAAATCAAAAATAAATAGGTTTACAATTATTGGATTCCCTAAATTTCGTTCAGAAAACCGTTCAGAAAACCGTGTCGCACGTGCGATTCGCATGCGATATTATATCGCAGCGGTGTCGCTGTCGTGCAAGTGTGCACAGTTTTCATCGCTTCCTACCAATTCCCACGTACTCAGCATGCCGATGTCGCATTCATATCGCATCGCAAATCGCATCGCATATCGTACAGCTCTAATGTACACTGTGCCTAAAATTACTTTACGAGAAGAAAAACGACAAAAACAAAATATTAAGGGTAGACATGGAAGAGAATACACTAACTACAAAAACAAAGAAGGTAAAAATCACTGACTTCTACCTGCGAACAAAAACAAGCCACAACAATTCATCTACCTATTGAGCACCAAGAATGATAGAATACAAGATTGCGCCAATCGAGCTGATAGCAACTGGCCATGATGTCAAAATATACCAGAATGAGAGAGCAAAGACGAATTCAATAAGAAAAAGAATCGAACAGCTGGGGCGAAATTGAAAGGTTTGTTTACAAAGTGCATAATAAATCGCGGATTTACGGAATTATTTCATTTTAAATGGTAAATTGGTTGTTTAAAAGTAAAGAATGTGTACTTATTAAATGCAATGCAAATCGCTGAAGGTGTTAAAACACTGCAATCATTATAATGATTTGCATTTTTTCAGTAATTGAACAAATACCAGCGGGAAGCCAGCGGGTCAGGTGCTGGTAACAATTTGCAGAACGATTCCACGGTGATCGTTGCATCGTCGTCAATGAGTGAAATCAGTATCCAAGCTTTTAAAATAAAGGAAAACCTCCTACTCCGCTATACATATAATTACTTTCATTATTTAGCTACTTTCCCGGCAGCCGCAACAAACGCTGGCCCAAGCCTGCAAATTGTTGCCAGCAACAGACCCGCTGGCTGCCCACTGGCATTTGTTCAACTACTCAAAAATGCACTTCATCACATCAAGCGGCTCATCTGGATGAAATGAAAAGGCTGTTAGATGTAATGCAGCAACGTGCTCCCGATGTTGAACATCAGTTCAAAGTTTCTTACAGGCTATGGTGCAACAATTGACGTATGCCAAAGAAAGAAATTTATGATGGTCCCAAATAGATTGGCAAAAACATAGCAAGTGCATATGCCAAGTTGGAAAAATTGACAATGCGTGAGTATAAAACCTTTTACCTTTTCTTTTGCAGTGGCCAAAAATAAGTCTTTTTGATGATCGACCGCTAAAGATTCAAGAATTGACTTACATCATGGTGTATGCGTTACAATCTAAATTAGTCAGCATGGGCACCGACTTCAAACAGATACTAGAAGTGCGTATAGAAAATCTCAAACAACAAAAAGCGCGTCGGGATCAATTCGGGCAGTCACCAATTGCTGCTAGCACTGTTCGCTCGAGTACAGCGAAACAGGGCTCCTTGCTAATAACGAAAATGTTTGTGACACGGCAAGATATTAACAAGTTCAGAGGCGCGGTCTTAAAGTTGTGGGTTTTTACATACATAAATATATTATATCCTATTCATATACATACATATAAATCACACTAATGTAATAATGAAATTAAGTCTTATATGCCACGTGCAACACGATAGCTTTTAGAAGCAGTCACGTAGGGTTAGACACTAATTCTGCCAATAATAAAATTACTTCACTTAGTTTCCCTTTTTTTCAAAATTTTCTATAAAAAGTAGAGATGATCCTGCGTAATAAAACGAGACCCGATTTATGTAATCCCAAATATATAAAGAAAAGTTGAAAACTAAATAAAATAGAAATTGTTATTGGCAATAAGTACATGTGCTTGTTTATTAATAATTCAAATATTATGTTCAAGTGAAAGGTATGCAATTTCAAGAAAAAAGTAATTGCTTAGTTTTTATGCATACGGCTTAACATTTCCGGTAGGAAGCAAAAGTTCAGTATGTATAAATAAAAAGCTTTATCAGTGGAACGTGTTATATTTTCAAGTAGCAAATAAATAAAAAATACATCGTAATGAAATGTTGCCGTCAATTTATAGGTCTTTGCAAACAAAGAATACAAATTGCGTCAAATTTAGTAAATCCATTACAGTTATGTTTGTTAACATTTTAACATGTAACAACTGGGGAGATGTTTTATATAAGCAAGGTGTTGTATACTGTCGTACTGTTGTTTGTAATAAACTTTAAACGGCTAAAACTATATTTAAGGAATTCGCAAGCTAACATAAAAGTTTTATTATGAAATTTCACACAATTAAAAAATAGTTGGTGGTGATTTATGCAACCTCACATACGCGGTTTTGCATTATCATGATACGCGGTTTTGCATTTTGTTGATACGCGGGTTTGTACTTTAGACGACGATATGTACATTTCTTATTCGTTATCACGACAGTCAAAAATTGATCTCTTTGTTAAATTTTTGCGGCCGTGAAAAGGGCCTTTTGTGTATATATGGTATTGTGTATGTAGACCCAGATAAGCTTATATAAAGCATTTGATCCCTTTGTAAANCGTAATAAAACGAGACCCGATTTATGTAATCCCAAATATATAAAGAAAAGTTGAAAACTAAATAAAATAGAAATTGTTATTGGCAATAAGTACATGTGCTTGTTTATTAATAATTCAAATATTATGTTCAAGTGAAAGGTATGCAATTTCAAGAAAAAAGTAATTGCTTAGTTTTTATGCATACGGCTTAACATTTCCGGTAGGAAGCAAAAGTTCAGTATGTATAAATAAAAAGCTTTATCAGTGGAACGTGTTATATTTTCAAGTAGCAAATAAATAAAAAATACATCGTAATGAAATGTTGCCGTCAATTTATAGGTCTTTGCAAACAAAGAATACAAATTGCGTCAAATTTAGTAAATCCATTACAGTTATGTTTGTTAACATTTTAACATGTAACAACTGGGGAGATGTTTTATATAAGCAAGGTGTTGTATACTGTCGTACTGTTGTTTGTAATAAACTTTAAACGGCTAAAACTATATTTAAGGAATTCGCAAGCTAACATAAAAGTTTTATTATGAAATTTCACACAATTAAAAAATAGTTGGTGGTGATTTATGCAACCTCACATACGCGGTTTTGCATTATCATGATACGCGGTTTTGCATTTTGTTGATACGCGGGTTTGTACTTTAGACGACGATATGTACATTTCTTATTCGTTATCACGACAGTCAAAAATTGATCTCTTTGTTAAATTTTTGCGGCCGTGAAAAGGGCCTTTTGTGTATATATGGTATTGTGTATGTAGACCCAGATAAGCTTATATAAAGCATTTAATCCCTTTGTAAATTCTTTGCGGCCCTGAAAAGAGCCCTTTATGTATACAAACACAGAGAAGCTAATGTTTGCTCCAGTAGATCGCTCACAATGGTTTTGTACACTTGCTGCTGGGCTTCCTTGTCAGGATCTGGTATTTCCGCAGCAGGCTTGAAAATTGTCGGTACAACGCCCCGCTTTAGTTTACGCTTTGTAGCGTAGCCTAACACAATTTAAAACATTTCTTTTAATAAAATGCAGTATTAATGAAAAGTAAAAATATAAGCTTCCGGGGGGTTTCACATTTACGATGAGGGCGGCTACGTTTCGTGAAATTTAGTCCCGAGTCACACCATGCTCACGAAATCCAATAAGATTTTATTGGCGAATTAAAGAGTATAACTTACGCATTTTATATTGAAGCTCGTTCTCGAAGTCATCAGTGGTGAATGGTTTTACACAGATGACGCTGGTTCGGGCGTTGAAATCCGTTGGTCTCCGGCAGAACTGGATCCACTCTTCCACCAACTCAATGTCAGCCGGAAAAGTAAAAAAACTGCACCCAGATCCTTTGGCACTAACACTAGCACAATTAACCACTGCACACGTAATTTTTTTTCTTAAATTTATAACTTTTTTATAAGTTTTCACAAAAAACAAAACAACGCTCAAAATCTTTCGAATTTGTAAATTTGTAAAGTTGAAATAACCTAAAATGTCACGAACCAGAAAATGTAAACAAAAGTATTGTGTGACGTCAGCCAATGGGTGGTTGCTGTCAAATCGACGAAGAGAGGGTTAGCGGTCCGCGAATGGCGCGACCTTTATTTTCTGGATCGTGATTGAGCATCGCAAACACTGCAAAACTAAGAAGACATACCTAAAAAAGAAAAAGAGGTAGTTAATAAGGAGTGTTCAGCCCTATTCTGCATTTCGACTCGAATCAAAATTTTCTCCGTTTATCAGGTTTGGTATTCTGCGTTCCGTTTCGTTTCGATCAATCTTCGAAATTTACGATTGTACCTATTCTACATTTCGATCGTAGTTACGTTTTTCTAAGTTGCAAATTTGTTGACGGAGAACGTTTCGATTGTTATTTTCGTGTTTTTAAATATTACAAATTTATAAAAAAAAATAAGTAAAATATACTGGACTTGATTGTAAAAGTCATCATAAATAAATTTTCTCGATTTCTGTGTTTTCACGAGCAGCAATACGAAAAATTGACTCAAATAATGGCAACCAAAAGGGATATTGTGGGGGGTCTAACAATTAAATCTGTGTTCATATGGAAAAGTAGCTTATGTCGAAAGGCTGGCTTTAGTATAAATCGGCATTCGCAGCATACGATTGCGAATGACTCATTGGCGCTGAGCTGTTGTAGAACTTTTGGCAAATAAACGTGCAAGAAGTAGTTCCGAACTAGCAAGTCAATATTCTTATTAAGTCTCATCAAACAATTCCTTGCCGTTTAAAGAGTAAAGGGAATGCCGCATTATACTAAAGCCAGCCTTTCGACATAAGCTACTTTTCCATATGAACACAGAAATACTCCATGTGCCGGTATTTGAACCTGAGATACACGGAGTTATAGTCGACATCTTTACCTACTCGGCTACGGCAGTCAAAAGTTTTTTTGCTTTCAAATTCATTTTTTTCATATGTGACAATGAAATCAGTTCCACTCATGTGGAAATCGTAGAGCTTTTTGTTTTATAAATATTGACACAGAATGCGAAGATAGCTTTTACTTGATAAAAATCTTGATAAAATTTCTTTACAAAAAATTTATCAAGAAAACACAGAATTGGGCGGTAAATATATCTAACATCATTGTAATTTAGAAATAAAATTTCTTTGTTCTTAATTTAAATGGAAACATAATTATAAGAATGAAAACCATAGTCGCGGCGTTTTTGCTTGAAGATGAGATCGAGTCCCAGATAGCTGATGCGGAAGTTCAAAGGCGGAGAATTAGGAACATGTTTGATCCTTTTCAGATGAGTGAAGACTTATAAGAAATTCATCTTGAACACCATTACTCACCGCTCAAAGCCAGTTAAATTATAAACGTTGTTGGGGCACTCCACAACATTTGGATTTACTACAGAGTGGAAGATTTGAGCGCAAATGAATTCGATTTTGAAAGCCGCCAGGAGGAGGGGAAGAACAAAGCTTATCCTTCCATGGCAAATCGAATTCGAGAAAACATACGCACCTCTTTTTAAAATGTTAGTAAAAACGAGTGCAATAATAAGGACATCTCCTTTTATGTAACTCCACTTTTTATGTATGTATGTATGTACATACATCCATTAATTTTATATAAAAAGATGAAATCGTTATCAGTGCATTTCACAGACTTATTTATAGAAAATGAAAACAAAAACGCCTGGACTTCCTCTTTGAAAACCCCGCGCAATATCCCTTTTGGTCGCCATTACTTGAGCCAATTTTTCGTATTTCCGATCGCGGAAACACAGAAATATAGCAAATTTTTGTATGATGACTTAAAATCATGCACAGTATATTTCACTTAATTTTTTTTTTATTTAAACCCACGAAAATAACAATCGAATCGTCATCAAATTTGCAACTTAGAAAAACGGAACTACGATCGAAATGTAGAATAGGTATAATCGTATATTTCGAAGATTGATCGAATGGAAACGGAACGCAGAATACCAAAGTTGATATACGGAGAAAATTTCGATTCGAGTCGAAATGCAGAATAGGTCTGATTAATAGGAAGTGGAACAATATGGTATAATGAATATTTTTCTGGTGATAAGTTGGGAATACGTATGTCAAAAATTATGTTTGAGTTATTAAAATATGCTTGTAAGCTTAAAAGTTCATACAATTGTTCTGTTGATTCAATTTGTAGATCTTGCTTGTTTAGGCGGTTTTCAATTTTTACTAGTTCGTTTGTTGATAGTAGGAATTTTGGTATTACATTTGGGGTGTTCACACTTGCCTAGTTATCAGGTTATCTGGTTAAAAATTATTATTCTGTAGTGTATGTTATTGTTGTAAACTGAATAAAAAATATAACCATACAGGGCCTGTTCGAGGCACGTAATAAAAGCGGCATTACTGCCATACTGATGGAAAATGGCAACATTGTTTGCAACTGCCCAGCTGATATTATATTGGTAGAAATTCACACAGAACGCAATACTTTAATAATTCGCGCAACACTTGCAACTCGAACAAGGCCATAACCAGATAACCTGATAACCAGCCAAGTGTGAACAACCCAATTGATTCTGCTAAGTACTATTGCTTCGGTTAGCTCATGCCACCAACAGCGATGTCGTATGCATCAAATTTCTACTGGGTTATTTCGTGTTGTGTTTTTACTGCGTTTGTTACGTTATTCATGTTAGAAATGAGGTATTCTACACTCAGAAAAAGGTTTAGTTATAATTATTAAGATTTGGTTATAGTGACCAAGTGGCATAGTTGGATATGGCGAAATAAATATCTAGTTCACGAAAGTCTGCAATTTACTTGAGACTTCTAGTTGGGACAAATGTATATTTGTTAATAATTACAAAACGACTACCTTGAGTGGACAATATTATTAGTTGAATAAAATTATTGTTGAGCAAATATAAACAATGCTTTGGTTGATACAAGTTTTCAATTAATTTTGTGAACTTGCTGTAGACGTGAATCAGCTAACCGTTTATTATTGGAAAAAAAGTTTCAGTTTGACAAAAAAAACATGTACTCTATGGTTGTTGTGTTTACTTTCTTCTTTTATTTGCATATATTACGCATAAAAAATACATACATATTTACATAAATAGTTACTAGTGTAAATAATCCATATGTATATGGTGGTAAGAGTTTCCTAAAAAGAAACGATGAAACAGGAACAGTCGTGCGAAAACCCAGGTCAATATCTGCTGGAAGTGCTGGTTTAAGTATACTGCTTTCCTTTTTCCTTGGCTAAATAGATACTTTCAAATTATAATTTACATGAATTATATATCCACTGAGAAACCCCGGTTGGCATCAAACTTTATATTATTAAATAACTATGCGCACACCGAAACAGCTCGCGGCGATGGCAAAACTGAAACTGAGACAAACAAGTCTGGGCATGTCATAGCACACTTTTTTATTTCTGTACCTAGCGCAGTGATCGACATGCCATATCTTACTGAGCGCTCTGTGGCCACACGCGTGTTTCACCCATATACGAACAGCGGTAGCGGAGCAATGATTTCCACGCACACAGTCTCATTCATTGAATCGTTTTTATGCAATGGTCGGCATACTAGCGCATTCAAACGATTCAATAAGTGGGACTGTGTGCATTGCTTAGCTGGCGCTCTTCGTATGTGAAACACACATGAGCTCAGAGAGCGCTGATCATTATTTAGGGGGTGCTCATAAGCATGAATATATTCCGCTCTCAAACCAAATCGATCAACTAAGATTTGGTAACTATGACNGGCGGGACTGTGTGCATTGCTCAGCTGGCGCTCTTCGTATGTGAAACACACATGTGCTCAGAGAGCGCTCAGCATTATTTAGGGGTGGCTCACAAGCAGTGTTGCCAGGTCTTCGGCATGAGAAATCGTCCCTCTTGGTCTAAAAAAACGTCATTTTCTACCCAAAAACGTCTTTTTCAAATGCGTGCACAAAGAATGATTCTTATTAAACTTTTATTGTATACAAAGGTACACAAGTATGTATGTAAGGTATATTAAAATGTTATTTCGACAGAGCACATTTACAATTCATTGTAAATTGGTTTGAGATCGTTAATATAAAAATTATTTTATACATACACTTGTGATCAGCTGATTCAGACATCAACATTTTGATCGATTGTGGCTGTTTTTCTTTTGTTTAATTAATTATTTTTCCTTAAAAGCCTAGCTCATTATATAACAAACTAAATATAAATCCGCATTTCAAAAATTGTGCAAAAATTATAAAAAAATCTGCAAAGTTTTAGCTAGATTTTCAACTTTTTTCAGGTTTTTAAGAATTTTTTTGAGTATTTAGCTTGATAGCCCATTAGATTTCAGGGTAATAATGTGCATGTTATAAATTGCTAAAGAATCGCGTTGATTTTTAATAATTTTTTTTTCTTGTAGATATTTGGTTAGGTTGTCGGTTGTGGAAAATGCTAAATTACGTTCTTCTAAGAAGGAACATAGCAATATTTTTGCGTTCATTACATTTTTAATGAAGCCTTTTTCTGACTTTATGCTGCTAAAGTTTTTTGGTGCTTTTGCGAGCGTGTGTGTTGCAATAGATCAGCTCTTCCTGATTTGGCTTTTAATGTGAAATTACAAACATTGCAATGAGCCTTTTAACCTCAAGTGTTCACAAAACCAGCCAAGAGTCCAAGAAAATGCGCGTGCGCTTGATTTGCATCATATTTAAGTCATCTCAAAGAATAAATATCTTTTGAAGGAGCTGCTGCAAAAAACAAAGCTTGTAAAGATTTATTAAGAAAATAATTCAAAATCAGTTCTACTTACAAGATTTAGTAACAGAGAAAAATTACTGAGAAGTTAAAAAACGTCATTTTTTACACAAAAAACGTCCGAACGTCAACAGAATACAAAAAACGTCCAAATGACGGAAAAAACGTCAACCTGGCAACGCTGCTCACAAGCATGAACCCTGCAGTGAAAAGCTAAACCAGTATGCACAAATTCCAGTCCATGAACTATTATTTAAGGATGGTTATGGTTATGAACCATAATTACACCAGTTCCGCGCAGAAAAAAGTAAACTAGTTGGTAGAAATTCTAGTTCGAAAACTGGTATTAAATTGGAGAGTCATACCAGTTCGTCATGGACTATAATTATACCAGTTCTCCGCAGTGAAATGCCAAACTAGCCAGTATAAATACTAGTTCATTAACCAGTATGGGCCAAAGCGACGACCTACCATTTCAGCGATTTCGAACAACTTATGCGATCAGCGACATCTGTCTTTGAACAGGCATAACCAAACCTAAAACGTGGTTAATTGCTTTCATCACAAATGTCGGCTGTGGCGTCGAGTGAAGACTACCGATTCTGGTTCTGAGATCTCAGGTTCGAGTGCGCGTGGAGGTTGTTAAAGTAAAGTAAGTAAATTAATTTAAATAATTATTACAATTTAAATATAAAATAAAAATTGTACATAAATTTAATTTGATTTGGAAAAAAACTAAATACTCAAATACCATAAAAAATGAAAATAAATAATTTTTTGTTGTTTTTAAAACAATAAATTTAAAAATTATCCAACAGATATAAATAAAAAATAAACAAATGAAAAAACAAAAATAAAAAAAAAGATTCGCTCACTGAGATTCGAACTCGGATCTCTTGATTTGGCGTGCCAAAGCTTTACTCTGTCAACCATTGCCACTGTTGCAGCGCCGCGAGCGAAATGACATACTTATGCTTTTCACGGGGGATGAATAGGCAGTCTATCCCGTCAACTGGTATGATGCTACTACACTGAGAAAAAAGATTAGTTTCGACAACTAAAGATATTTAGTTCCCGAATTTTGACAATATTTGGGAACTGTGACCAAGGATTGGGAACTATTACCATGGGTTGGTAATTATAACTAAATATATTAAAGCTTCTAATATTCTTCTAGGTTGTACCAAATCGTTAATTTAGTTGAAGGGTTTGGTAAATACTAATAAATATTTTTTTGAAGCATATTTCTACAAATTCCATTCAACTTAAAGTATGGTCCATAAAAGGATGCCATTAAGCTCTGCTAATACAGATAAGCTTTCTTTCAACACATGGATTAGTCATAGTTACCANACCAAACCCTTCAACTAAATTAACGATTTGGTGCAACCTAGAAGAATATTAGAAGCTTTAATATATTTTGTTATAATTATCAACCCATGGTAATAGTTCCCAATCCTTGGTAACAGTTCCCAAATATTGTCAAAAGTCGGGAACTAAATATCTTTAGTTGTCGAAACCAATCCTTTTTCTCAGTGTATTTGATTGTTAATATCTTGAGCATCATGTGCGTCCATGATTCCGGTAATAAATTTAATAGCTGTACCTAAACCATCTATCAAACCTCTTTTATGCCTTTTTATGGGTGTCAGTATAAGTAGTCTTCTTCGTACTTCTCTAAGTTTTAATTTGGTTATGTTTGTTTAGGGGGATTGCGCTCCCTTAAAAATTACCAATCTCATGAGTTCCGTAAATCCCGTATTACATCCCTGTGGCTTCCACTACAAGCATCCTTGCGGTAGTTGGAAGCCCTAAAATTGCAAGGGAATTGCTTCCCATAGGCACACTGGAATCCCTTTCCAGTGTTGCCTATAAAAGGCGATTGTCACCTTGCCAGTGATCTTTTTATCTCGCCACCTGAACAGGAGACAGCAGGGATCGTTATAGCAGCAACTATTATACATCATCATCAAATAAAGTCCTCTACAACACCGTTGGAGGCCGATATCTACCTACTTTCATCTACTATTATCTACGCGGGAGTTCAATATTTCAGCGAATCGGCAGCAGTAAAAATAGCGAATAAGTAAATTTTCAATCGTTGCAACGCGGGTCTTTCAAAACTTTTCAAAGAGCTACTTTATTTAAACAAAAATTGTGCTAAGTGCTTAACGTACAAATCTCGGCAAATTTAAGTGAATGCCAAGTGCAACTCTCCCCAAGTGATTATCGCTCTGCGAAAAGTGTCCCGAAAAGGCCCAATTGCCAAGTGCATTGCAATTTTCACACACTTTGGTGATTGGATCCCTACGCGGGATCCTTTTTTTCCACAATCTAGTGATTTGCACCCAAAGCGGGACCCGCTTTACACACAATTCTGTGATTTGCGCGTCAAGGGGCTATTCGCAACGAAAAGACATCTGCCTGAAGATAACGACTGTCATCAAACAGCAAGTGTATGTGTGTACAATCAGAAAACCAAGAGGGACAACGAGTAGCAGTAACTTTGCGGACGGCAAAGAAAGGAACAACTGGTTATTCGAACAAATTGTATTTGCAAATCAAAAGGTTCGAATTACAGACAATTATTTGCTATTGTAGTTAAACCGTTTTGCTGTTCCATATTTCTTTTATTCTTTTTTATCCTCTCTTCAAGGGAGTGAAAGCGAAAAACCTAATAAGAATTTTGTATGCAAAATAAACAGCGGAACTTTCGAAACGTAAAAAAAAGGTAATCAAAACAGAAAGCAAATATCAAAGAAAACGAATTCCAATAAGAATATTTTCTTGTGCAAAAGTTATTTGAAGTAACTTGTATACAAAATGTATTTCCTTAGGTAATTAAAAGATTTAAAGGTTTGAATTTTAATATATGTATGTATATCTTTTAGCTTTATTAATTTCAGGTATTTTTCCACTTAACACTTGATTGGAGCACTTTCTGTGGCGAGTGATAGCGAGCGAATGACTCGCAGGATTTTTGTTTGCTTATTACTAAACAATTTAGTACCAGGCGAATTCGCATATGAAGGTATGTTTAATTTACAGGGTGTTTACAAATGGCAAGCATAAAATTCAAATTATAGAGGTAAGTATATTCTTCAATCCAGCTAAGTATCCAGGTAAGTATTTAGGTAAGTATTGATTATATATATGAAGGTAAGTATTTCAATGTGTTTGTGTGTTGTTCTTTGCATAATTATAAATCAATTAGATTCGGACTCATGTCCTCAACATGCCGGCGGGGCTGCGGCGACGTGACCTCTACTAGGTTCTGGAGTTGTGCAGGCGTTTGCCACGCCTTGTCGAATAGATCCCGGACGCGGCGTTGGAAGGGGCTATTACTTCGCCTTGAAATTCTCCCCCGCTCAGTTTTCTGCGTAGGTTTACGTTGGTCTTGTTGTTTACGATGCTTGCTTCGTTTTCGACTAGTAGCTGCTTGTTTAGGCTCGTACTTTTTCTTGCGGTCCGGCGGTGTAGAGGAGGATCAATGAAGTAATGTATGATGGGCTAATCCGCAGCGATGACACCTGTCCGGCCAATCACAGGCGCCCGTCACGTGAGAAGTAGCCAAGCAGTTGATACAGTAGCGGTGTGCTCGGGCCGACTCGTAACGTTCGTCAGGCGTCATTGCGAGGAGCGCACGACACTGACGTAAAGAGTGGCGGCGGCAACACAGCCGAAATTTTCCGAAATCCCGAGTTCTGCAAATATAATAAGTTCGAAAGAAGTTGTAAGTGCATTGGTGGTACGTGGATGGATATAAAGAAACAGTAGAGACACATAGAATAGACAGGAGGACAATGGGAGCTGAGCTACGCGGGTGGTAACAGACAGAGTTTTGTTATGTTGCGTGTGACGGTTCCGGATGGGGTTCGGATGTCGACTACGCGAACATTTTGATCTGGTGCGGGGTTGAGTTTTGTGATTCGGCCGAGTCGCCATTCGTTAGGGGGCAGAAGATCGTCCTTAATGGCGACCAGGTCTCCTTCCTTTAAGTGGGGTTCCTTTCCATTTGTATCGTTTGTGGAGCTCTTGCAGGTACTCACTCTTCCAGCGTTTGCTGAATTGATGGTGGAGTACCCTTAATATTTGCCATTTATTGATTAGGGAGAGGTTTTCGGAGTTTGGCTCAGGAATGGAGAGTAGCGGGGCACCGCGCAGAAAGTGACCTGGTGTCAAAGCTTGGAGGTCATCAGGATATTGTGACATCGGGGATAGCGAATTCAGAACCGCTTCAATACGGACAAGGACAGTGTTGAACTCCTCTTACGTGAATTTATGGGTGCCCGCAACTTTGATGAAATGAATCTTGAAACTTTTCACTGCTGCTTCCCAGAGTCCTCTCATGTGTGGGGCGTACGGAGGAATGAACTGCCATGAGAGGCCGTGGAGGGCATATTTGTTGGCAATATCCGCTAAGACTTCCTCAAGAAAGGAGGACAATTCCCTCTTGAGACTTCGCTGTGCTCCTACAAAGGTTTTCCATTGCCGGACATCACTTTGTGAGGTATTCCTCGGCATCCGATGAATCGGGTGAATGCTATCTTAAAAGCTTCAGTTGTTAAATCAGAGCAAAGTTCGAGATGAATAGCTTTTGTGGAGAAGCATACGAAAGCGCAAACGTATGCTTTGGAGTGAGATGCTCGACTAAGAGTAGAGGTTTTTACCAGGAATGGACCAGCAAGATCAACACCAGTGGTTTGGAATGGGAGCGAGTAGGTAGAGCGTTCTGGGGTAACGCGTATATTTTGCTTGTAGATGGTACATGTCTTGCAGTGAAAGATGCATGTCTTGATCTTCTGCTTGAGGCGAGGTATGTAGTATTCCTGCTGGACCATGCAGATCATCAGCTACTTCTCGGCGTGGAGTAGTGTTGGGTGGAGGAAAGCGAGAAGAAGAGAACATAGCTTTGAGTTGTCTGGTATTATGATGCGGTGCCGCTCATTATAACTGAGGGCGGCGTAAGTGAGGCATCCGTTAACGCGCAGCATGCCTGACTTATTCAAAAATGGGTTAATGGTGACCAATGGGTCCTTTTTGCTGATTGGGTTTTTCGCTTCCAAGGTTGCCATCATTTCGCCTGATTTATTTCTGCATGCGTTATAGTGATGGTTTGTGGGACATGCAACCTTTTGGCTTTGTTTACAAACCGTAACATGAATGCTACCACTCGTAGAGCTCTTGAGTAGGAGGAGAAGCGATGTAAGAGATCGGTGCTTACGGCTGCGTGGAATGCTTCTGTGTGCTTTTGTTCTGGAGGAGATGGATGATTTGGGGTGACTTTTGGCCATGGTAGGGGGGCTCTGTTAGCCATTCGGGGCCTTTCCACCAGAGAGAGCAGTCTACGAGGTCTTGAGGTCTGGCTCCTCGTGTGCCTAGATCTGCTGGATTGTCGGCGCTGCAGACATGACGCCACTTAGCATTGTTGACGTTTTGTGGGATCTGGGATGTCCTGTTTGCTACATACGTCTTCCACATCCAGGGAGGTTTTTCCAACCAAGCTGGCACGATGGAAGAGTCAGTCCACAACGTTAGTTCATGGGAGGGCAGATCTAGTTGGGATCGGATCTGTTTCACTAACTTTGTGATTAGGACTGCACCGCAGAGTTCCAGCCTTGGGAGAGAAACAGTCTGTAAGGGTGCAACTTTGCTCTTTGCTGCGAGTAGATGAGAACTAGCAGTTTCGCCATGTTTAACTCTTAGATATACACAAGCGCAAAAAGCCTTTTCAGAGGCATCAGAAAATCGATGCAATTGGATTGGGTTATCCGGGCTGAATTGTACCGAACGGGGTATCTCAATTTCTTTGATCGCCGAGAGATTTTTCTGGAAGGAGTTCCATTTGAGAAGTGAGGTGGGTTTGACAGGTTCGTCCCAGTCTGTTCCTTCCATCCAGAGCAGCTGGAGGAGAGTTTTCGCTGCTATCACTATGGGCGATATCCATCCTGCCGGGTCGAAAAGTTTCGCGACAGCTGATAAGATCTGTCGCTTTGTGGCAGTGTTTGTGTCAGGGAGCGGATCTACTGAGTACGAAAACGTGTCGTGAGAGCGTTCCATTTAATTCCAAGGGTTTTCATTGAGCTTGCCTCTTGGAATTGGAGAAAATCTGTGTCTAACTGATCAGACTGAGGAATATCTTTCAGCAGTGATTTGCGATTTGCCGTGATCTTTTTCAAGGGGAATCCTGCTGATTTTAGGACATCGATGATTTGAGATATCGATTCGCTGGCTGAGTCTAGATGGTGCCCGCCTGAGAGAATGTCGTCAACATAAGTTTCGTTGACTAAAATTGCTGAGCTTTGTGGGGATTTTTGTTGCGTGTCTTTGGCCAATTGATGGAGTGTTCTTATGGCCAAATAGGGAGCACAGTTAACTCCAAATGTAACTGTTTTTAGTTTCAAGTCTTCTATCGGACTTTCGGGGGATCGGCAGTACAGGATTCGCTGGAAATTCCGGTCTTCCTTGTGGACGTATATCTGGCGATGCATTTTTTCAATGTCGCCATTGAACACATACTTACATAACCTCCATTTGAGAATTATAAGCATTAGGTCATTTTGGAGAACGGGACCTATGTTCAGTACGTCATTCAGTGAGAGAGTTTTGAAGCATTAAAAACTATTTGAACTTTAGTAGTTTAACTATCAGGTTTAATCACAGCGTGATGTGGCAGGTAAAATGAAAAATATTTACCATCACGTATGATTTCGCGTGACTTTGTGGGCTCCATGTGGTCTAGAGTTAAGTATTCTTCGAGGACCTTTGAATATCTGGTTTGGAGTTACGCTTTCTTCTCGATGCTCCGTTCGATTTTCAGGTATTGCTGCTGAGCTGCGGGTCTGGAGTGCTCTAGTGCGGTTGAGTCGGGAAATGTTGAGTGGGAGTTTTACTACGTATCGGCCATCTTCTCTCCGATAGGTAGTATTTTTGTAGAGCTCCTCGCAAAATTCATCATCGCCTGTGTGAGTGGGAGCCGATGGAACCTCGTCTTGTTCCCAAAATCCTTTGAGTAGATCTCCTAGGGAATCTGCTGAGCTTTCAACTACCTGGGTGGAAAATGTTGAGATTTGTTTCACAACAGGGCCACTTAATATCCACCCAAAGATGGAATTTTGGGCTATTAAGCTTCCGCCAACGTTGGGTTTGAGACCTGGAATGAGTATTTTGGGGAGTAGGTCGCTACCAATTACCATGTCTATTCTGGCGGGTGCGAAGCAGTTGGGATCAGCTAGAGGCAGTGAGGCGTATTCTTGGAGATCAACGTAGGTCACCTTTAATGATGGTAAAAAGTGCGTCAATTGGGGGAGTATTATTGCGTGAGTTGCAATTTTTAGGGCGAGATCTGGAGAACATATTGTGAGTGAGCAAATTTTGTTAGCATTCTGGACTGTTCGTCCGCCCATTCCTAATATTTCAAAGTTTGTTTTGGTTGTGGGTAGACCAAGTAGCTTTTGTACACGAGAATTTACAAAAGTCTTTTGGGATCATTGGTCTATGAGAGCGCGAATTTGAACGGTTTCTCCTTTGTGGAAGATCGGGATATTTGCCGTAGGGAGTAAAGTTCTTTCTCTACTACTTGAGAAATGTGAGAGCACCTTATCATTATTGCTTTGAGATGCATTTGCTGCGGCGGCTTGGGTAGAGGTACATGGCATTTCATTGTCAGTGGTCACGTGAGATGTGACCTAGTTTTTAGTGGAGTTTTTATTGTTTGGCGTTTGGGATTTCGCTGTGAAATGAAGGAGAGAATGGTGTCGCTTTTGGCAATACACGCAAGTGAAGTTGCTTTTACAATCTCTCTCTGAATGAGAGTACGCCAAACAATTTTTACAATAATTGTTTTCTTTAACGAACTTATTCCGATCATGAACGGATAGTTCTTTGAATTTTACGCAACTCATCATGGAGTGATTACAATTGCATAATTTGCATGAGGCTGGCTTTTTTTGTTCAGTATGGAACGATTGAGTTTTGTTCCGGAAGTTGAACGATTGAGAGGCCGTTGATGATGNATTTTATTTGGCCTGTATGTGCTAAGCCGTTCTAAATTGGTCCATTTCTGACCAGAGGGGTAACTCTTTTCTTGAGTTTAGAGATTGCTCCCATAACGCTAGGGTTTCGTCTGGAAGCTTAGAGGAGCAGAGATATATGAGCATCGAGTCCCAGATTTCAGTGGAAACTCCATTTGCATTTAGAGTAGAGAGGCAGTTATTAATTGTCGTTTGAATTTGTTGAATCTTTTCACCGTTTTCTGTATGTGCGGGCTGAAGGTTGAAAAGAGTTTTAATTTGATTGTCAACGACAATTCTACGATTTTCGTAGCGGGATTTGAGTGCGTCCCAAGCGAGAGCAAAATTGAGATCATTAAGGGCATAATTTTTAATAAGGATGGCTGCTTTTCCGCGAGTTTTTTGCCTCAAGTGGTACAACTTTTGAGCCTGAGATAATTTGGGGTGGTACACTGCTGTGAACATGTCCCTGAACGATGGCCAGTCTTCGTATCCTCCATAGAAAACTTCAGTATCACAAGCAGGTACTTTCAGGTAATTGTACGAATCGGGTTGGGGTTGGGGCATCATCACAACGGATGTGTTGTTTCTAATGGGTTCCGAGTTTTGCTGGAATGGACTGAGCAACTCGTTAATTCTCAGCTTTGTGTTCAACCCGTTGTCGCTGGAGCTGTCGTACGAGGCATCGCACGGTTTCTACCAGGGCCAGGTATTTGTTGAGTTTAATGAGTGGGATTAGCAGAAAGGAGAAAAATCACTTTGGAGTTGGAGCGGCGTATTTATGTACATATATGTATATGTCCGTATGTATATGCCTGGGTTGGGGAAGAGTAGCGGTGGTTTTGGTTATGTGCCCAGTGGTAAATTGGCCAACTGTAATTTTGTGCGCGAGTGGCCTTTTTGGGATGGCTTTGGGACCAGTTTCATATATATACGTATAGGGGTTATATACGTATGAATATGTATTTATTCTTAGCGGAATGTTTTTTTTTTAGTATGTATTTTGTTTTAGTATGTATGGGGCTAAGAGGAAATGCGCGGGTTTTTAAAATATAAATATTAATATATATGTGCGCAAAAATGAGCGGTAAATCAAAATTTAGGGTTTTTATTTTTACTGTCTTTGGGGTCCGCTAAATATATATAAATACGTATATACATAAGTGAGTTAGTTTAGCGGATTTTTATTTTTTTTTTTGTGTGAGGTTATATAAACTGCACGGGAATGTTCGCAAAAAATATGTGTATTTATAGAGCGTTATTTGGGGTACGGTGTATGAAGAGGGGAGGTTTTCATACACGGTTTTGGGGGAATCCGCTAAACTTTTTATATGTGAGTAAGTAAATGATGCACTTACTTTGGTATTCCGTTTCTTTGTACAAACCGCTATGTAGACATCTCTGGAGGTTGGTTGCTGTGCCTATTGATTGTTGTTGGGGGGCTTCCTTTGGCGTTTTTTTCGATTTACGTGCGCGGCTACTGTGGGGGCTACTTGTTGTTGCTAAGGGGCTGCTGGCGCCCTTCTTGCTGTTGTTGTTCTGAGTGCTTGCCGGCTGGCTACTTGCTGCGATGTTTTTGTGTTCTGTTGTTGTTGTTGGGGGGCCAATTATGGACGACTCCGGCTGGATGGTTTATTGCGACCACTAGTTTTTTTAAATTATTAATTTGATTTGTCGTCGTGCACTTTTTCAAAACTGGCAACTTGTTTTTTGTATGTTTGTATTATTTCGTTTCTTTTTCTTTTTTTTCAGCTTTTAGCAACTATTCTCAACCTTTTTATGTTTGTTATATTTTTGCATGTACTAAGTTTGGCAAGTATTTTATATATGTATGTACAATGCTAACTTATTGAATCACACAAACTTGAAGTTTTCTTTATTTTTTGAGTAGCTAAATATTATTTTTTATTCACTTTATGCTTTTCGCAATTATTTAAAATTTTTGTCCGAGCCGAGTTTTATTAATTTTTTTTTTTATAAAATTTTTTCAAACAATGCGCACGCAGTTGAAAACGTAGATATAACTTTCCGCCGCTACTTCGCTCGCTACTTTTTTTTTAAGTATTATTAACGGACTTCGCGTATATTTGTTTGTGTTTTTCGCTTTATGTACTTTGTACATAAATTTATTTCTATTTGAAATTGGTTCTTTTTTAAAGGGGTTTCGGCACCATGTTTCGCATTGAGGCGAAATTAATTTAACAAAATGTATTTCCTTAGGAAATTAAAAGAATTAAAGGTTTGAATTTTAATATATTTATGTATATCTTTCAGCTTTATTAGTTTCAGGTATTTTTCCACTTAACACTTGATTGGAGCACTTTCTGAGGCGAGTGATAGCGAGCGAATAACTCGCATGATTTTTGTTTGCAAGGCGAATTCGAATATGAAGGTATGTTTAGATTCTTCTTCTCCTTATTTGGCGCTGTAACCGCCTAAGCGATTTTGGCCGAGTCCAAAACAGCACGCCAGTCATTTCTCTTCTGTGCTAACTGACGCCAATTGAAAATGCCAAGTGAAGCCAAGTCCTTCTCCACCTGGTCTTTCCAACGCAGAGGAGGCCTTCCTCTTCCTCTGTTCCCAGCATCGCGGCCCGCGTTGAATATTTTCAGAGCAGGAGCGTTTCTGTCCATCCGAACGACATGGCCAAGCCAGCGGAGCCGCTGAATTTTAATTCGCTGCACTATGTCTATATCGTTGTAAAGCTCATACAGCTCATCGTTAAATCGTCTGCGATATTCGCCATCACCAACGCGTAAAGGTCCGTAAATCTTTCGCAGAATCTTTCTCTCGAAAACTCCAAGAGCCGCCTCATCAGATGCTTTCATTGTCCATGCTTCCGCGCCATACACCAGCACAGGCATGATGAGTGACTTATAGAGTGTGATCTTTGTACGACGAGAGAGGACTTTACTTCTCAATTGCCTACTCAGCCCAAAGTAGCACTTGTTGGCAAGAGTGATTCTCCGTTGGATTTCAAGGCTGACATTATTATTGGTGTTAATGCTGGTTCCCAAATAAACGAAGTCGTCTACTTTTTCAAACTTGTAACTGTCAACAGTGACGTGGGTGCCAAGACGCGTATGCTCTGACTGTTTGTGTGCTGACAGGAGATACTTCGTTTTGTCCTCGTTCACCACCAGACCCATTCGCTTTGCTTCTCTATCCAATCCCGAGAAGGCAGAACAGACGTAGCCCTTGTTTTTACCGATAATATCGATGTCGTCGGCATACGCCAGCAATTGTACGCTCTTATAAAGTATTGTGCCTGAGCGGTTCAGTTCTGCGGCTCTTATTATCTTCTCCAACATAAGATTAAAGAAATCACACGAAAGGGGGTCCCCTTGTCTGAAACCTCGTTTGGTATCAAACGGCTCGGAGAGGTCCTTCCCTATTCTGACGGAGCTGGTGGTATTGCTCAACGTCATTTTACACAGCCGTATTAGTTTCGCGGGGATACCAAATTCAGACATCGCGGCATAAAGGCAACTTCTCTTCGTGCTGTCGAAAGCGGCTTTGAAATCGACAAATAGATGGTGTGTGTCGATCCTATTCTCGCGGGTCTTTTCCAAGATTTGGCGTATTGTGAATACCTGATCTATGGTGGATTTTCCAGGCCTAAAGCCACACTGATAAGGTCCAATCAGCTCGTTGACGGTGGGCTTCAGTCTTTCGCACAATACGCTCGATAAGACCTTGTAACCTATGCTTAGAAGGCTAATTCCGCGGTAGTTGGCGCGTATGGCGGGGTCGCCTTTCTTGTGGATTGGGCAGAGCACACTTAAATTCCAGTCGTCGGGCATGCGTTCATCTGACCATATTCTGCATACGAGCTGATGCATGCACCTCATCAGCTCCTCGCCGCCGTACTTGAATAGCTCGGCTGGCAGGCCGTCAGCTCCAGCAGCTTTGTTGTTTTTCAGCCGCGTAATCGCTATTCGTACCTCGTCATAGTCAGGCGGTGGGACAGCTACTCCATCATCATCGACTGGGGACTCGGGTTCGTCTTCCTCACTACTTTCAGCGCTGCTACCATTCAGTAGGTTATAAAAGTGTTCCCTCCACAATTTAAGTATATTCTGGACATCGGTCACTAGGTCGCCATTGTTGTTCTTACAGGAGTTCGCCCCGGTCTTGAAACCTTCCGTAAGTCGCCTAACCCTCTGGTAGAATTTTCGGGCGTTCTTCCTGTCGGCCAGCATCTCAAGCTCTTCGCACTCACGTATTTCGGCCTCTCTCTTCTTATTGCGGCAAATACGTCTCGCTTCCTTCTTCAGTTCCCTATAACGGTCCCACATGGCTCGCGTTGCGCCCGATCGCAGCGTGGCCCTGTAGGCGGCATCTTTTTTCTCTGCGGCTTCTTGACATTCCTCATCGTACCAGTTGTTCTTTCGGGCTCGCTGAAATCCAACTACTTCTTCGGCGGCGGTACTTAATGATCGGGAAATGTGGTTCCACTGCTCGCGTACGTCGGATTGTTGAAGAGTGCTCTCAGAGAGCAGGTGTGTGAGTCGAGTGGCGAATAAATTGGCCGTCTGTTGTGATTGCAGCTTTTCGACGTTAAGCTTTCCTTGCATTGTTGGGCGCACATTTTTTGCTGCACAGAGGCGGGTGCGTATCTTGGCTGCAACAAGATAGTGGTCCGAGTCGATGTTTGGCCCTCGGAGTGTACGTACGTCCAAAACGCTTGAAGCATGCCTTCCGTCTATCACAACATGATCGATTTGGTTTCTCGTTTTTCGATCTGGAGACAGCCATGTAGCTTGGTGGATGTTCTTATGCTGGAACCTAGTACTACATATTACCATATTTCGGGCCCCGGCGAAGTCGATCAGCCTCAGTCCGTTATCGGACGTTTCGTCGTGGAGGCTGAATTTTCCGACAGTGGCGCCAAAGATCCCTTCCTTGCCCACCTTGGCATTAAAATCGCCAAGCACGATTTTGACATCGTGTCGGGGGCAGCGCTCATATGTACGTTCCAAGCGCTCATAGAAGAGATCCTTGGACGCCTCATCCTTCTCTTCCGTCGGGGCATGGGCGCAGATGAGCGAGATGTTGAAGAATCTAGCTTTGATGCGGATTGTGGCTAGACGTTCGTCCACCGGGGTGAACGCCAGTACTCGGCGACGGAGTCTCTCTCCTACCACGAATCCAACACCGAATTTGCGCTCCTTTACGTGGCAACTGTAGTAGACGTCGCAAGGCTTCACGCTTACTTTACCTTGCCCCGTCCATCGCATTTCTTGGATGGCGGTGATGTCAGCCTTTGTCTTCCCGAGGACATCAACCAGCCGGGCAGAGGCACCTTCCCCATTAAGGGTCCGGATATTCCAGGTGCATACCCTTAAATCATAGTCCTTTATACGTTTGCCGTGGTCGTCATCAGAAAAAGGGGGTCTCATCCGAGGCTGTTTGCTTCTTTTCATTGGGCGGGGTTTTAACGTGGCGGGACCCAAACCCAGCGCACGCGAAGTTTTACGCCTTCTCACTTTAGCTCGTTCCCAAACGGGTGTTTGGTTGCTACCCAGAGGATACGTGGATATAAATATCCGGACGTTGTGAGCTGCGATTTGAACCGTACGCACAAGAATTGCTTCTGGCCACTCCCAGGTGAATGGCAGTCAAAAGTTTTCCACTTCTGCGCACGGAACCATCCTCGCTGTTTAGATTACAGGGTGTTTATAAAGGGCAAGTATAAAATTCAAATTATAGAGGTAAGTACATTCTTCAATTCAGGTAAGTATTTAGGTAAGTATTGATTATATATATGAAAGTAAGTATTTCAATGTGTTTGTGTGTTGCTCTTTGCATAATTAAAAATCAATTAGATTCGGACTCATGGTAATTTTTATTTTGTTGTGCAAAAGCTATTTGAAATAACTAGTATACGCGCTATAAATGTCAATTTGTATTTTAAAGTGAACATCGAATAGTTCTTACTTCAAATTAAATACCTAATATTTCTTGTACTTGTTTAAGTTCTCAGTGTTATTTTATTGTTAATTTCAAAATATCATAATGGACAGAGAGCAAATTTTTAAGTTGACTGTTAACGAACTGAAAGACAAGTTAGTGGGGCTTAATCTTGCAACGACCGGACGTAAAGCAACTTTACAGGACAGGTTATGTGAACACTTCGGCCTCACTGTAAGCGACGATGACGGCTCAAACAATGATTGCGAATCGGTGCAAAGGTACGTTTCACCGCAAGTAAGTAATGGGCGCGCAACCTTCACACTGCGTGATATAGAGAGCTCGAGGTTGACTTTTGGCGGTTCAGGTCATCGCAAGCGTCCGAATGAGGATTTTAGGGAATACCTGTATAGCCTAATGGAGATAGGTAAGCCCATAAACTTGGAGGAAAGAAGCTTAGTGGAGTATTTCGTTGAGGGTATCCCGGACTCTAGAGCCGGTAAAAGCAACCTCTATCAGGCAAAGACTATACAGGAGTTAACGGAGCAGATAGCGATGTATGAAGAAGTACCTTCAGGTCATCAAACCGGTAGCAATTCTCGAAAAGTCGATGAAAAAAATAAAGCGTCAGGCAGCCAGGTTAAAAATAATTCCAAGCGTTGTTATCGTTGTGGAACTGTGGGACATCTAGCCCCAAATTGTTAACAGAAGCAATCGGTCTTTTATGGGTGCGCTCAGCCAGGTCATAGGGTGGCACAATGCCCTAAAACTCAAGCCAAGCAAGAAACCCCGAAAATAAATACTCTAGGTTTAACTCAACGCATCAAGTCAATGGGCTGCGTAGTCTTTAAAGATTTAGAATTTAATGACTTTACATTTTCGGCGTTACTAGATACCGGATGTGACTTATGCCCAATGCGTTATGACGTTTTAATGATGATGAGCGACGTTGAACTGTCTCTCGAAAGACATCGGTTGAAGAGTATAGGCGACAGTGGTCACCGCACAATGAGTAGCTGTAATATTAAGTTAATTGTGGATGGTATCGAACTAGAGATAACATTCCATGCAGTACGTGAGCTATAATTGTCAACGTGTTAAGGCAGGTAAACCTTGTTGTGTCCGAGGACGAAGTAGTCTTTAAAGAGAAGAATATGGGTGGTCCAGTCGTAGACACCGTAGCACATAAGGGTGAAATTGAACTGGTGAGTGAGTTCAAGGACCTATGCTTAAATGTAGAGCCTGTCGGGAAAGACAACCAAAGCAATCTGTCACATCTTAACGCCCAGCAAACCAATGAAATAGAAACACTTATAAAAAGCTAAATGCCCACACTATAGCAAGTCTCAAACTCCAATACGCATGTCCTATACTAATAGGTGTTTTGTTGATAATCAGTTATCAGAGTGGCTGAAGGGAGGTATCATGCAGCCGAGTTGTTCAGA
Organism: Rhagoletis zephyria; assembly: GCF_001687245.7. Taxonomy (NCBI): domain Eukaryota; kingdom Metazoa; phylum Arthropoda; class Insecta; order Diptera; family Tephritidae; genus Rhagoletis; species Rhagoletis zephyria. Next base: position 65,609 of record NW_016159101.1, read on the forward strand.
ATGCGCCTCTACAGTTGTACTAGTTGCAAAAAGAGACGGAAGCCAAAAACTTTGCTGTGATTACCGCCGACGAGAAAATTATTAAGGACCACTTTCCAATGCCACTAATGGATGCCGTCTTAGAGTAACTGCAAAGCGCGCGTTTATTCAGTGCAATTGACCTGCGAAACGGACTTTTCCACATTCTAATCGAGACGAATTTGCGAAAGTATACAGCGTTCGTGACCCATCAAGGTCAGTTCGAGTTCTCGTTTACATCCTTCGGCATATACAATGCTTCTGCAGTATTCTCGCGGTATATTTTCGCTGTATTTAGAGATCTGGTAGAAAGAAATATCGTGATAACTTATATGGATGATTTAATTATCCCTTCAAAGGATAAAGAAGAAGGTATCGCTATATTAAAATTGGTAATAAATAGAGCGGTTGAATACAACCTGCGAGTAAAGTGGAAGAAATGCCAGATACTAATGGCTAAGACTTGAGCAGTTGAGGACTTTCCGCCACCAACCGATCGCAAATCTGTACAGAGATTTTTAGGGTTGGCATCGTATTTCCGACGATTTATCGATGGTTACGCAGTGGTCGCTAAACTGCTCTCTGACTTGTTACGCCAAAGCAACAAGTTCGCCTTCGGAGACGAGCAAATGGCGGCATTCAGACAGGTAAAAGCTGCGTTGATAAGTGCGCCGGTACTACGATTATACAACCCTAAGGTTACCACGGAGACGCTTCGCGTCATGGACTACTGCAAAAGGATAGGTAGGACCAGCAGTTACACCCTGTCCTATATATGAGTCGCAACACTACTGAAGCCGAAGAGCGATATCACTCTTACGAGCTTGAAGTTCACGCCATTGTGGCCGCACTTAAGAAGTGGCGAGTGTATTTCTTAGGCATTTCGTTCAAGATTGCAACTGATTGCAATGCCATGCCGATGCGGAAGAACGACGTCCCACTAAGGATATCGAGATGGGCGCTTTTCCTGCAAGGCTTTACGTATACAATCGAGCATATATATGGAAGTAAGTTGAAACACGTCAGTGCATTGAGCAGAGTTTTTTTTTTAACTTTTTATTTATTGAATCTGCCCCGCCTAAGAGCCTAACAATAAGTTTTCTCGAATCTTAATCTATTCACTTAATTTACATCCCCTAGTTGGGATGAGTATTTTCTTAACTGGCCCTAAGAACAGATTACGACTGGGCTGGTAAGTCATTCCTATGTAGTCTTGAGGTCCTGCTGACACGCAATAAAAATCATGCTAAATGATTTGGGTGCACTAAAAGCTTCGATACATATTTCGTCTTCCGTTGTTCTATTTCGGTTCGTACTTCTGGTATTCTCAAGTCGCGGTGAATGCTCTCATTTCGGATATACCAAGGTGCTCCGGTGATTGTTCGAAGGATTTTAGACTGCGCACGACGAAGGATTTCGATATTGCTGCAGCTCGCGTTTCCCCATAACTCACATCCATAGATCCATATCGGGTTTAAAACTGTATTGTAAATAAGCACTTTATACTCCAGACTCAGGGGTGAGCGAGAGTTAATAAGCCAGTGGAGAGAATTAGCCTTCAGCTTGAGATTAGACCTTTTAGCCACTATGTGGTTTCGCCAAGTAAGTCGCCTGTCCAGATGGACCCCTAGGTAAGTGACATGATTGCTTTGTGGTATTTGTACGTTGTTTAAAGTCAAGGGCGGACAGTTACTCTTATTCAGTGTAAATGTAACTTGCTTACATTTTTGCTCGTTAACTTTTATTCGCCAGTTTGCGAGCCGATTGGCAACAGCTTCCATATAATTGCCTAGGAGCACAGTTTTTTGTAGAGGACACTTGGAGCGACTGATTATGGCAGTGTCATCGGCAAAAGTGGACATTATCAGGCGGTCGTTTGTAGGAATATCCGCGGTGTATAAGACATACAACATCGGGCCAAGGACACTGCCTTGTGGCACTCCAGCTTCGATTGCATGGGCTTCAGAAATGGTGGTGTTACATCGAACTGCAAACTTTCGATTATAAAGGTATGACTNTGACACTGCCTTGCGGCACTCCAGCTTCGATTGCATGGGCTTCAGAGATGGTGGTGTTACATCGAACTGCAAACTTTCGATTATAAAGGTATGACTTAAGCAGTTTGTGTGTGCTTTGTGGGAGTAGCATTTGTATTTTATACATAAGACCATCTAGCCAGACGCGGTCAAATGCCTGGGCGACGTCAAGAAATATTGCAGCGCAATATTCCCTCTTTTCAAACGCTGTTCGGATTTCGGTTGTTATGCGATTNCAAACTTTCGATTATAAAGGTATGACTTAAGCAGTTTGTGTGTGCTTTGTGGGAGTAGCATCTGTATTTATAAGACCGTCTAGCCAGACGCGATCAAATGCCTGGGCGACGTCAAGAAATATGGCAGCGCAACATTCCCTCATTTCAAACGCTGTTCGGATTTCGGTTGTTATGCGATTTACTTGCTCGATTGTTGCATGTTTTTCCCTGAAGCCACATTGGTGAAGTGTTATTATGTTGCGGGCTTGTAGATGTGGGGAAAAGCGCAGCATAAGAAATTTTTCGAATAATTTCGACATACACGGTAGCAGACTGATGGGCTTATAGGAAGATGGCTGCGTTTTGTCCCTTCCGGGCTTTGGTAGCATCTCAATAGTCGGCTTTTTCCATTGGTGAGGGAAATGACAATGTTTTGTGATTGCGTTAAACAGCATACAGCTGCAGAGTACAGCACAATTTGGTAGCTCAATAATCATTTTTGGCTTTATTAAGTCGTGCCCTGGGGCCTTATTTGGTTGCAGTTGATCCTTAATTACTTTTGAAATTTCTTCAGGTACAAATTTCAGCGGCTCACATTTTGGCATATTGGGTACGGGTGGTAGTTAAAAATCCTTATTTGCGGGGTTTGGCCTAAAAACATTTTTTAGATGAGCAGCAAGGTTTTTTGCTTTTTCAGTGTCACTCCGAGCCCATTTGCCATTATGGTCCCGAACTGGCATTTCAGTCTCTATTGGCGCATTTAGATTTTGGTGTTTTTTCCATAACGAGTGCTTTGTGCTAGTCGGTGAGAGCTTTTGGATGTACCGGTACTGTGCGTACTGTTCCTCGTTCTTGAGGGCTGTCGTCAGTGCATGTGTGACCGCCTTGAGTAGTTGTTTTGATGCTGGTGATCTATGAGTCTGCCATAACCGTCGTAGGCGTCGTTTTTCCAATACAAGCATTTCGCTTTTCCTATTGGTTAGATTATATTTTTTATCTTGCATAACCTTTCTGGGGGTGTGGAAACACTAGCGGCTGCTCTAAGTGTAGATTCAAGAGCGGCTATGGAGTTCTCAATATCGGTCGGCGTATCTAAATTTGGGTCGAGGTCTATATGCGCACTGATATATTTTTTATACTTTAACCAATTTGTAGCCCTTGTCGTGGGCATATAGGGTGACTCTTTTTCTTGCGGCTGATGCCACAAGGTGAAAAATACAGGTGAGTGGTCTGATGAGAGATCTGCAACTGTACTAATAAGGCCGCGAGGAATTTTCCTTGTCACCGCAAAGTCAATCAAATCTAGCAACTTTTGCGGGTCTGCCGGCCAATATGTAGGCTTTCCAGGAGAGGCGTAATCGAGTTTGTTTCTTCTACATATAAGCGCATTTTATAATTGCTTGCCTTTAGGGTTAGACAAGCGTGAGCCCCTGTGAGGGTGCTTCGCATTATAATCACCTGCAGCAAGGAAGCGCTCTCCCAGCGAACTGAAGAAATCCGTAAACTGTTTTTCTGTTATCGTGAAACGTGGGGGACAATAAACCGCGGACAGCGTAATATTACCTTGCTTTGTTTGTACGCCTATTGATGTTGCTTGCAGATAATTCTCGGCAACTCCAGTCAAATGATATTAGTCCGGTTTCTGACTAAAATACCAGTTCCACCATGCGCTTTTCCATCGGGATGATTCGTGCAATAAAAGGTATATTCCGAAATGTCAAAATTATATCTATTAGTTAGGTGTGTTTCAGCAAGGAGCATTATGCCCATTTCTTTGTCCTTAAGAAATTTGGACAGCTCTGGTTTGTGGCGAGGAATGCCATTTGCCTTCCAGAGGGCTATTTTAAGTGAGGTCATTATCTTGTTTGCTGAGTAGCAAGCAGTTTGAGCTGCGTATTTTGATTTCGCATGAGTTCTTGCATTGTGTTTTGCATGAAAGTCATGAAATGCATCATGTTTTGTTGCATCGACGCTATCATACCTTCGATATTGGATTGTTTACCGTATTGTGCATGGGGATGCTGTTCTTGCGGCGCAACTTGAGGTGCAGTTTTTGTAGGGGCAGGGTTTTCTAAGCCTGATTTTAAGGCACTTGCAAACGAGACGCCATTGACGGTGTTTGATAGAATTGTTGGCGGCGTGGCTCTTTTGGCGAAGAAAACGTCAGGATTCGTGTTTATTGTTAGAAGACTCTCTGATGTACAGATTGCAGCAGGCACAAACTCACGATGACTGGACACGAGCAGTAAATACGGTATTGGAAAAAGATGGCTATGAAGATTTTTACATAAAACACGGCATATTATACAAAGATCCCGTCAAGGAACTCATAGTGGTGCCAAAACAAATGGAAGAGGAAATCATAAAGATAGCGCATGACCAGGGACATTTCTCCGCCAAGAGACCACGTTGGTCCGTTGGAAAAAACTAACAAACGCTTCTCTTACCTTTTGGTTACCGTCAGGGTACGGAGAATATTTAAAATATTATTTGTATTCACAAACAATTCTTTACAGCAAACATTTGGCTCGAATTGAACGCTTTTTAAAATTCTCGATTATAACCTATGAACAGAGGGTAATCAGTTACCTACGGCAAACAAATACAACTCTGCACATAGTGCGAGGGGAACGCGATTTTAAACCCGAACGGACGTATTAATACTCACACTCACTGTTATACGTACAAAAGTATGTGTTTAATTTAAGTGTTACATGTACCTAAGCCTAGAGTGTTAATTAAAAGTACTCATTGAATAAATAAATTTTATCAACATCAACATTAAAGCTATACGTGTTTTAAGGGCCCTACACTCGGTAAACCCTACATTAATGATTGCCTTTCGTGCCTGAAAACGCAAGATGTTTCCGTTTCCGACTGGGACCCTATCCTTAACTATCTTTGCTTTACCAAACTTCCAGAGAAAACCCTCTCCCTCTGGGAGCAATCCCTCAAAACCAGGAAGTACATACCCAACTGGGCCCAAATTGATGAGTTCCTGAGCAGACGGTACGAAGTGGTTGAGCGTTTGCATAATTATAAAACTACTAAGGCACGGAGTTTTCTTCCTCAAAAGACATCACCCAAGATTCAATCGTATCACTCCCAAGAACACATTTCGTTCAAATGGAAATTATGCAACGAGAATCATGCATGGAAATCCTGTCCTGAATGTCGTAAATTAAATATCCCTGAGCGAACCAAGTTCGTCGAACAAAACGGCTACTGTTTTAATTGCTTAGCCTATCATCATACTCTCAGCAGTTGTTCAAGTACCTTCCGCTCCACCAACCAATCGATTCCCAAAGCACCAGTACGGAATCAGAAACCTAAACAATATCCAAATGTAACGACCTTGTTGCATACCCAATTAACTGCACTTACCTCCAGTCAAACCCGACATCCCATTTTCGACATCACTGAAGGAAAGGTTTCTTGCGAGGAGTCATCTATTTCTTCGACCGACAGTGATTCTCATATCCAAGCTAAGTTTTCAACAAACAATGAAAAGACATTGCTTCCCACATCCCAAGTACACATCGATCATTTGGGCCAACTTTTCCCGCTATGAGCTTTAATAGATCAAGGCTCTCAAAAAACGTTCATCTCAGAAAGGGTTCAAAATCATTTAAGACTCCCAACTAGTCGAGAAAATTTTTCACTAACCGGCATGGGTGGAAAGATCGTGGAAAACGCGACTCACGTCTGCAATATTCGTCTCGTAGCCAAACGTCATGACATTCGCATCGATACCAGAGCTATTGTTCTCCACAAATTGACTAGCTTCCTACCCACTTCCCAAATCAAAAAAAAAAACGTACTTTCTGATATAAAAGATCTGGACACTTTTATACTCCCGCTCAGATCGCGAGTAGGTTTGTTAATCCCGGGATCCCGGCCTTCTTAATGTCCCAAAAATCCCGGTATTCTTGCCAAATAATCCCGGGATTTTCGGGATTTGTAATTTGCACTTATGACAAAAATAGAATTCCTGTTCTTGACCAGTATTGGCTATATTTCTTTTTTTATTTAATATTTAATATATTTTATAAATTTCTAGCTCATTATACATATAACACCGCGCGATAGTCAATTTTAAACACAAATATCAATATATTCCCGAAGCCATGGGCCAAATATAGTAAAATTGAGTTTTTAGTTTTTCACTCTGTCGTCAGTAATTCAAAAATGATTTAAAAAATTCAGAGGAATGTGCTTAGAGAAGAAGTATGGGTATCAAATTAAAGAGGATATCCTGTAGAATTTAAACAGATTCAAGATTTTGGTGCAGAAGGACTGGTAAGTATTGAAAATGTCCTTTTAAAATTTTGTCCTTGAAAATTCGCAATATTTGTTTATGAAAAAATTATATTTTAAGGACTTTTATAAACTCGATAACATCCTCGAATCTCGTCCTTTTAACTTTATCAGCTTAAAAAATACCTAATCGTCCTTGTGAATCCAAAAAATTTTATTTTTTTTAATTCTAAAGAAATTTCCTCTTGCATTTGGACCCATATTTTTATTCTACTTTGCATTGAATTTTTTAAATAATTTTTGGAATTAATCATATCTTTGAAATTACAAAGTCCTTTAAAATATATCCTGACGTCAGAGAGAAAGAATAAAAACGCAACTTTAAATAAAAAAGTAGGTTTCAAAACCCGTTTATTTATTATCTCATGATAGGAGAGCTTCTCAAACAACAAAGAGCAATTTTTTTGATGTAAGTTGTTGAAAAGTGATGAATATATAAATCCCGGGACTAAACCCGGGATCCCGGGATTGTGATAAGAACATCCCGAAAATCTCGGGATCGGAAAAAGCCGAAAAATTAACATCCCTAGTAGCGACCTAATACCTGAAATTCTTCTTGAAGGAGTCAAACACATAGTTCTTGGAGACCTTCTCGAGGCAATTTTCGGATGGTACTTGAGTGGACCATTAAAAGCAACCAACTGCTCACACTTATGTTGCAGAGAATTTGAGCGAAAGTCTTGATTCTCAACTTAAGCGGTTCTAGGAAGTAAAGGAGATCGCTGAATCACATCCCCTTTCAGCAGCAGATGCGTATTGCGAAAAGCTGTTTCAAGACACCACCTGTCGGCAAACTGATGGACGATATGTTGTCCGATTGCCATTCAAATCGGAGTTCCCCTCTCAGCTATCTCTAGGTCCATCCCATGCCCATCCGATGAAGCAAGCGCAAATCCCAAATTATCCAATGTTTGCTCTCAGCCAGTTTGCCTTTGGAAAAAATAACAGCTAATCACCACGAACTGCTTAAACACATCCCGACCGAAGATTTGCTAGATTCCAATTTTCTCAAACTTGATTCCTCTAGCTCTAGCAAAACTCTTGTCATTCGTTGGAACGCCTTAAACGATGCATTCTCTTATTCAACCGAGCCCATCCAACCTGCTGGGACAAATTTTATCCTCGGTCTCGAAACTTTTTGACCCCGCAGGGTGGCAAGCGCCTATTATTATTCAGGCAAAAATACTCTTGCAGCAGATATGGTTGGATGGCATTAAGTGGGATGAATGCGTTAAACCACTTTCACTTCAAAAGTGGAACCAATTCATTTCGGATCTTCCTAGTATCGAGCAAATTCAAATACCAAGATGGATGAACTCATGGCTTCTGTGATTCGTCGGAGAAGTCATTCTGCGCATCCATCTACGTAAGAACTCAGACCGACAATACTATTGCATCTCATCGACTTTTTTTTTAGGACTAAAGTCGCACCATTTCAAACTGTAAGCCTTCCACGTCTGGAACTTTGCGGTGCAGTGCAGCACTGCTGCTTTACAAATGTATTAAAAACGTTACCAATCAACTTCCTCTAGGGGAAACAAATATTCTTATGGTCAGACTCGTCTATAGTTCTCTCGTGGCTGGAAAAACCTACATGCGTATGGAAGGTATACGTAGCTAACCGCACCTCTCAAATCATCGCAAGCGTTGGAAATATCAAATGGAGACACGTATCAACCCACAATAATCCTGCTGACCTAGGAACGCGGGGCTGCAGACCACAGGACTTAATACATCAATCCCTTTGGTGGCACGGACCAGCCTGGCTCAAGAAACCTCCAGATCAATGGCCATCATCATTTCTTCAAACCGTTGCTCCACTTGAAGAACGAAAAGTGGAAGCTCTTCATACGGTAGAAGAAGAACCTAACCTCCTAAACCGTTTCTCATCCTGGTCAAAAGCCTTGAGAGTAATATGCTACATCTTTCGTTTCCTTCATCGAACCACTCGAAATCGCATACAATCTATTTCAATTATTAATCATGAAACTACGGTAATTACTCAAAGGGAAATTCATTGGGTTAAATCCAGCGACCATAACGATTATAAGAAATAAAATTAAATATTGCTCCATAATTATTACTGAACAATGGAAAAGTTGTTTTCGTCTCGCGGGGCGATTATTTCAAGACGAATATTATTTACGTCTTCTCATAATAATTATAAGGGTTTTTTTTTTTTCGTCTCTCGGGACGTTTATTTCAAGACGAATATTATTTACGTCTTCTTATAATAATTATATGGGCTTTTTATTGTTTTTCGTCTGTCGGGACGTTTATTTCAAGACGAATATTATTTACGTCTTCTCATAATAATTATATGGGCTTTTTTATTTTTTCCGTCTCTTGGGACGTTTATTTCAAGACAAATATTATTTACGTCTTCTTATAATAATTATATGGGCTTTTTATTTTTTTCCGTCTCTCGGGACGTTTATTTCTAGACCAATATTATTTACGTCTTCTTATAATAATTATATCGGCTTTTTATATTTTTCGTCTCTCGGGACGTTTATTTCAAGACGAATATTATTTACATCTTCTCATAATAATTATATCGGCTTTTTATTTTTTTCGTCTCTCGGGACGTTTATTTCAAGGCGAATGTGATTTACGTCTTCTCATGGTAATCATATGGGACTTTTATTGAATTAAAACTTCTTTATCGATTTCGGAGATTTCGGACCGTTAATTTATCTATTTTCAAGTAATTCTAAGGAATTTTCTGTAGTAATAAATAAACTATAGCTTAACACAGATACGCTAACGGCCCTTAAAGCGTTAAATATATTTATATGTGACACGTAAAGTTAAAAGGGACCTACGCTCAGAAAAAAAGATTTCGAGAAAACGACTTTGAGTTTACCAAGTTGATTTTGATGCTTCTGAACGTTTTAATGGATTGAAATTCGTTACTCGGGGGTTTTCGGGGTCGCTGATTACGAATCCGATATTAGTTTTCCAAAGTTCAAAATGGCGGATCCAATATGGCGGATGACTTTTTTAAAATTTGATCGGAATAGCTTGAAACTCATTACCCGGGGGTTTATGGTGTCGCTGATTACGAATCCGATGTTCGTTTTTTAAAATTCAAAATGGCGGATCCAATATGGCGGAAAAAATTTAAAACTTGTTCGGATTCATGTGAAACTCAAATATGTCGTTGACACCGAAAACGAGGTCAGTGATTACGAATCCGATGTTCGAAAACCCCCGAGTAACGAGTTTCAAGCGAATTTGATTCATTTCAGAATAGTTTGTCAGCTTTGATTTTTTTGTACTTTTTTTGTGTGAAGGTACCTAACTTGGAAGTGAAATTGTGAAAAAACTAATGCAGCTAGAAAGCTACGGTTTATTGCATTGGAAAGAGTGGCCCGTTTACTATAAGAGTCGATGAAAAAGTGAAAACCGATTTTTTCTGACCGTAGGTCCCTTTTAACTTAACGTGTCACATATATATATATATATATACATATATATTAAAGGCTTTCCTTTTACGTGGTTTTGGTTCTTGAAAAGGGTTGCCAGATGTTAGAAAATCAAATGCAAATAATCGAGTTCGGAGATGGTTACGTAAAATATTTAACCCACCGTCACCGCACCGAGAATTGACGAGATTGGTATGTAGAAGTGCAATACGGTTTTATTTTTCAAAAAAGATTTGCCACACAATAGAAATTAAATTCAAAATATTAAAATTATTTAAAAAGTTATACGGGTTATAAGATATGGGTATCAATCCAAATGGTTTCGATTATTTTATTTTTTAACTATACGTATATGTATATATTTTTTTTTATTTTGTTATGTACTTCCTTTATGTACAATGTGCATGTCCAATTAAAGATATTTAATTTTGGTTATTTTTATAATAATATAATTTATTCTTTAACAAGACCCGTGTAAATCCAAGTTTCCAAGCTAAAAAGATTTTGCACTGTGTTGTTAGTGGACATGAAATACTGGTACGTAATCTACCAAAAACTAAAAATCGAAAAAAATTTACATAGTGCACTTTGCAAGTGTAGTACTCAAATCTTCGTACAAATTTCGAGCCATTTGAAACTTATACTTTATTCTACTGGAATTCAATGGACAACAAAACTGCATACTCAGAATCTAATTAAAAAACTCGAAATTTTTACGAAAATTTGTTGAGTCTTTTTTTAAATTGCATACATTTTTAAGGCAGTGGCACTCGATTGTTACATTTGTACAAATTGGTATATTTTTATATTGGGCTATTGGAACAAAATAAAAAAAAAGGAAAATTTTTTTTGTGGTCAAAAGATTGGTACAATACAGCGATGTTCTATTGAAAAATTTCAACAAACTAATTTTCGTGATTGGGATAAAGAAAAATATTTGGGTATTCACACAATTGGGATACGATTTGCACCAAATTTTGGCAAATATCCAATCGTGTGACACTGCCTTTAAACTTGTATTTATACGGATGTTGGTATAGAACGAACTATAAAAAACTAACCAAAATTAAATAACCACAATTATAATATTTTATAACTTGTGAAAGTTTGGTGCGGCTATAATTTGTTCGACTACTGTACAATGTACAAAAAAAGTGTGGTTTTTCCGGCGGGATTACCAAACCTTGTACATTTTAAGACATCTACCAAAATATTTCTGAAAAATAATAAGATTTACGTGAGCTGGACCGGTTTAAAAATACCTCTAAAATGGAGTTTTTTATGAATAAAAATAGTTTCTTAAAGCATTTTTTGGAAAAAATTCTCCCAGATGAAAAAACAATTGAAGCTTAAAAAATCTACATAAAAATATTAAAAAATTGTATCAACGGAATCATAATAATAAGAATTTGATGCTGTTTTCTAACTTTTTTTCAAAAGTTTGGGTAAGAAAAACTTGAATAACTGCTCCAACACTTTACCGATATAGACTTATGAGGTATCAGTGGAAAGGTGTTTTCTCACCTTTTTTATTTCTTTGCAAAACAAACTTATTCACGTCCCAAAGTTTTCTTTATCAAATACCAACACATCTTAACTCAACATGGAATGACACGCGTTTATCTTACCTTCCTCTTTCATATTTTGAATGAGCTGATTCGCAAAGAAATTCAAAGGGTGAGAAAATACCTTACCAATGATACCTCATAAGTTTAAATTGGTAGGGTTTTTGGCTGAGTTATTCAAGTTTTTCTTAAACCAGTCTTTGATAAAAGTTCAAAAACAGCATCGAAAATCTAATTAGATATTATGATGCCGTAGAAAATTTTTTTAAAATATTTTTATAAAAATTTTTTAAGCTTAAACTGTTTAGTAATCTGAGGGAATTTTTTTCAAAAAATATTTTAAAAAAACTGTTTTTTTTAATAAAAAACTCAATTTTTGGAGGTATTTTCAAATCGATCCAGCTCACGTAAATCTTATTATTTTTCAGAAATATTTTGGTAGAAGTCTTAAAATATAATATATTTCAAATTCCACTGGAAGAATAGTACCGATTTTTTCTTGTATGGGAAATGATGCAGTCTACTGTACATAAGTTGACTATGATTACTGGGCCGAGCTATCATAGTAGCACAATGCCACTAAGTACATTTTAAAATTTTCATAATAAATATAACAGATTTCAAATTCCAGTGGAAGAATAGTACCGATTTTTTCTTGTATGGGAAATGATGCAGTCTACTGTACATTAGTTGACTATGATTACTGGGCCGAGCTATCATAGTAGCACAATGCCACTAAGTACATTTTAAAATTTTCAGGCAAAAGCCTCATGCGATTATCGATTATATTTTTTGTTGTTTGTGTGAAATATTTTATTTTTATCAGCATTTTTCTTTTAATCAAAATGTGTTGAAATAAAAGTGATAATAAAAAAAATATTTTGCCAGAAAGCACCCCTCCCTCCCCCCCGAAAAAAAATCCTGGCTACGGCCCTGCTCCTGCATATAGTTTAAAAATGAAGTTTTTTAAAACTCTTGCGTTTGATATCCATATTGTAATCACTCATTAAAGTTATTAAATAATTAAACAGTTGGCAGTCCTCATCCACAAATTTTCAAAGTGAAACTTTCTTAAACCTGTTTTTTTTTACGCCTTCGTGTACACATTTTTAGACTACAACCAACCTCGCCTGACACCCATATTGTGATACGTATTCCAGTTACCCAACTCCCATGTTCATGTTCAGTTGAATTTTTTAAACAGATGGCAACCCTCCCACATGTTGCTTAGAAATAAATCCTTTTCAACACCATTTCGATTGATACCCATATTGAAGTAATTAATTTAACTAAATTGAATTAATGTTTTAATATTTACCGGATAGCAAACTAACATAATTTAAACCCCAATTCTCAAATTCTCAAAATTTGGTCAAAATCGGTCCAGAGGTTTTTGAGTAAATGAGTTACACCACTTTTGCAACTTTACTTTATATAAATACGTATAATATTTACTCACTTCTCATTGAAAATCTTTAAAACTATAAATAATGTTGTATGGGCGGTCAAGGTGGGCGTGGCCCGATGGTCCACAATTTGGTCATATGACTTCGCCGAATTTCAACTTCGAAGCTGAATTAGTTCATTTATGCCTGACAAATTGAATTAGGCCAAGTGTGTACTGGTGAAAGGAGTAAAACTTAAATGCGAAATTTAATAAAAATTAAAATTTAAATTAAATGTCACTTAAATTGCAATTAAAAAATTTCGTGAAATCGGCTGTAAGTGTACTAATTCTATTAAGAAAAATGTGGGACGTAAATAATATTCGTCTTGAAATAAACGTCCCGAGAGACGGAAAAAGATATTTCTCGTAAATAATTATTATACAAGGATGAAAAAAATTTCTCTTAAAACAAGGCGACGTTTTTGATCCTGAATATTAGGATAAAAATTATTTTCGACCTCTGGTTAAATCACGTCTCATAAAACTCGCTCAAGAAAGGCATTTCCCCAATGAATACACGAAACTCTCTAACAAACAACCCATTTCCAAAAGTAGTTCGCTTTTGACTGTAAACCCCTTTATCGATAAAAATGGACTTGTCAGAGTAAATGGCCGTCTTGAAAATTCTTCACTCTCTTACAATGAGATACATCCGTTCATAATCCCCCCATCCTCCAGATTCTGGCACATATTTCATCTATTTCTACATAACTTGCTAATGCACGCTGAACACCAACTAATGATCCGAACCGCAACACAAGAATATTTCATTCTCAAATTAAAATCACAGGTCAAAAATTGTATACGAACTTGCAAAACCTGTACAATCTTCAAACAGAATACGCGTTCACAATAAGCATTACCGCCAGAGCGTTCAAGCTTATCATTGCCATTCACTCACACCGGAATTGACTTCACTGGTCCTTTTGATGTTAAGTCATCCACACTGCGAAAATCACCACTGCTGAAAGGTTATGTTTGCGTTTTCGTCTGCTTTTCGACTAAGGCAATCCATTTAGAGGCGTGCTCAGATCTCTCCACCAAAGCTTTCCAAGCAGCAATCGATCGTTTCGTCAGACGACGTTGTCTACCACAACGCGTATTTTCCGATAATGGAAAAAACTTCGTAGGTGCCAATAGGCTTTCAAACTGATTTCAATAGATTTCTGAAGGAAACATCGGGCGATATAATAATCTGCATGGCATTGAATGGCATTACTTACTCTCCACATGTGCGGTCCTTGGGTGGCGGCCGTAAAAAGTTTTAAATTTCATTTCAAGCGAATCGCAGGGAGTTACCATTTCACCTTCGAAGAGCTCGCAACTTTACTGGCCCGTATTGAAGCAGTTTTGAACTCGCGACCTCTCTCACTCATATTCGACAATCCCCAAGAACTGTTAGCGCTAACACCTGGTCACTTCTTGCGGGTAGCCCCACTTCTTGCATCTCCAGAACCCCAACTCGACAACCTTTCACTACAAAATCGTTCGGAAAAACTGAAATTATTGCATTAGCACTTAAGTCAAAGATAGAAAGACGAGTATCTTAAAGAATTGCATCCACGGTACAAGTGGAAACTCCCACAAAAGAACTTGGCCATAGGCGACTTCGTTGTAATCAAAAACGCGTTGGTACGCCCAAACGAATGGCGTTTAGGCATAATCGAAAGGGTCTACCACGGGGTTGACAATAACACACGAGTCGCAGATGTCAAAACCCAATATGGTAGCTTTACCCGACCAATTGTAAAATTGTGACCACTCCCAACACAAACAAATCTCCATGATCCTAATCTATCCGTCTATAAATATTTCGTACGAAAGTCCCCTTTATTTACAGATGAATCCCATCTTTACCGTCTCCAATCCGCAAGCTACCTGATCCACTGGTGCATCAGTGCCATATCTGTTTCCGGTATCATCCGTTGCGCCATTGCCTGGCCTTTCTGGCGATGCCTTTGAAGCTCGCATCCGGTGCGTGGAGCGACGCCGCTACTGTCTTAATTGCCTGGCACAGACGCACAGCAGTGTACGACGATGCCCGTCGCAATGGTAGTGCAGGCAATCCCAGCATGGAATCCCTTTCCAGTGTTGCCTATAAAAGGCGATTGCCACGTTGCCAGCGCTCTTCTATTTATCTCGCCACCTGAATAGAAGACAGCAGGGATCGTTATAGCAGGAACTATCATACCTCATCATCAAACAAAGTCCTCTACAACACCGTTGGAGGCCGATATCTACCTACTTTCATCTACTATTATCTACGCGGTAGTTCAACTACATCGTGGAGTTTCACCTGCCTTTCATCAAACTGAGTATCAACCATACATACCTATTTTACTATTACTGATTTTATATTAGGGGTATTCTCCAAATCTTGCAAAGCCATTGCACGTAGCACGGATTGCATGGATTGCATAACTTGCAAACACACAACAACAAAATACATGGGCAACGACATTTCCTATCGCTGCAAAATATGCAACGTCGAAACCCATGTATATACTTTGCAAAATAGCATAGCAAGATATATGCGACCCTGTGCTAGTTTGTTTTGTTGTTGCTACATATTTCTCTCATTCTTCTCATCTCGCTCACTTCATTTTTTTTTGCTGTCTCTTGTTATTGTATTTGATACATAATTTCGCTGCTTGCTACCCATGCATTCTACCACTTTGCAATGGGGTGCTCTCGTACTCTTCGAAATGCGGAATAGTATTTTTGCATTTCGTGCAATCCGTGCATCGTGCAAGACTTCGAGAACACCCCTATTGATCAATCCCGTTGCGCGAGTTCCATCTGAGCTCCGCAATCCAAATCAATTTCTCAAATTGCTACTATATTTGTTACCCAAAATTCAGCGAAATTACCCATACAGTCCACTTAAAATATTATTGTTAAATTCTAATTAGTCATAAGCAAATTTTTGTAAGCGAATTACAAAGTTGAATTAAAAAAAGCATTAAATTGAAAACCTTAATCGCAATATCGTAATTCCTTAAGAATGTTAATAGAGTCGGTGCTCATTGCTATTCTCTCGAATGTCTGAAGAGTTTCGGAGATGTTAGCAATGTTACCCTCGTACTCGTCGAGTTTGATTATACGGATGAAAAGTTGGTTATGGTCCAAGATGGCCCTAGGCGTAATGGTAGTATGGTGCTGTCGCTTGTTAGGTTGTGTATTTCGATAACTTCTGCGGACACAAGCTATGTATAGTCGGGAAAATTATGGGATGGGTATTGAGGAGTGAGAATGAGAAAAGAACATTTTATGCATATATGTATATAATATAATTATTGCTATAATTTTTATTTATTTATTTTTTAATAGTATGTGTTTATTTTATTTTATGTTTACTTTTATTGACCAACCAATCATATTCAGTGAAGGTTGGTCTCATCCATTCATTTCATTTTCAATCTCATAAATTATTTATAATAACTTTTGCTAAGATTTCAAAATCAAAAGTTATCAAAACAAATTCTATAGGACTGAGAAATATTATTTTCTAATTTTTAATCCGTTTATAAAAGCGTGGCATATTTTTTTTTTTTACTTTTTTCTATTGTATACTTTTTAGTCTTGTCTGTATGAAATTTTGCAATAGATATTAAAATAATTCAACTTGCAGTGAAAAGAGAACAGAAGACTATGCACGCAAAAAGTTTGTGCTCACGTTTAGTATATACATACTGTATGTAACATACATACATATAGTAGCAATTAATTTCATTAAAGAAATGGCGTGTCGTCCATTTATGCTGTAGCGTATGTGGTGCATATTTTTGGGCGCAATATTTAACTTCTTCTGGCGGGGCGGCATCTATCTCTAGAGTCTTCTAATAGTATGTCTTTGATATGATACCTACGACGGGGTTGATATCTAGGCTAGGTTGCCATAAATACCTTTGCTATATATGTATATAGTCAGGACATACATCATTGTAAGTTGATAAAGCGTTGTAATATGGTATGGTGATGGAGCATATGAAAGTTAACTTCAAAGGTAAATGCTTTCTTTAAAAATAGATACAGCAACGCGTCATCATCGTGGTATACTGGGTGTTAACATTCAGTGACAAATGACGAAATTGAGGCCAGTATTTGTAAATTTTCATATCTTATAATTTTAAGATGGCGAAATTTTATTTTCTGCCTTTTTATCGAAAGTTTCATGGAATAACTTTAACAAAGTGTCAATTAAGTTTCAAGTCGGTTAAACTAACACAGCACCATAAAATTGCAAAGGCCTTAGAAGTACGGAAAACACACATCACTAATTTCACGCAGCGGCAATCCTATAATCCGATGTGAAGCTGGAAACGACGGACTACGGACCACAACTGTCAAATTATTTTAACACGTACTCTTATGTAGATAATTATTTTGGCGACGACACGGCAACACTGCGACTAGCCAAAAGTGTAGCTGTGGCCAGATTGGACCTATTTCTATTTTTCTAGCGACAGATAAGATGCTCTTCTTGTATGCAAAACTCAAACTAATTCATGTGTCGCTGAGGCGTTCAAAAAAATCATGTCGCCGTCGACAAGGCGTTTAGATTATGTAGATAAAACCTTAATGTCGTGTCGTGTGGTGATGTCGTTTTCGATGTGTTCAGAGCTTTAGCGAAAAGTCAAAAGTGCAACAAAGAGCGTGAACGGCATTTTTTTACAAAAATTAAAGTGAACTTATGCTACGTTCAATTTGACGAGTTAAACATGTTAAATGGGCTTGAACCAGTTAAATGAACAAAACGTGTTTATAAAGTTAAATCGCATGCAATTGTTGTTGGAACATTGAACCAGTTAAATCATTTAACTCATTTGAAAACCAGTTCAGCGCAGAGTTGTATTAGAAAGCTTTCTGCTCCCGCCAACGTTCAAAAAATTTATATTCTCAAAAATATTAAAAATTAAAAACTATAAAAAAATATCAAAATTGTATACATGTCTGCTCGCCAGAAAATAAATCAAGGCGGTAATTAGTTATTTCCCATCAGATCTCATAGTACGCAGAGATAAATAGTGCATACAAACTAAATATTTTGAAGCTTCTAAGTAATCCGTATGCTTAATATCATGAAGCAGACATTCGCGCAAAACAAATTGAAACACAAAAACTTAATTTTTAATATTTTTTTTAAATTTTATTTGAAATCAAACAACCGTCAAAGTTAACTCCAAATGTTCAATGTGGACGATTGTGTTTTACAAAAAGCTCTTTTTCATTTAACAAGTTAAATAGGGCCAATTTGAACGTAATATAAAACAGACATTTACAAAACAAAGTGAGTTTTAATCGGTAAAATGGCTTCAACATCGTCAAGCTCATTCAGAACACAATTCCGATCCGATGACTATACAATTTTTTTTGTTGGAAAATGTGAAAGTGAACTCAACGGCGAAAAGTTGCCGATCATGAAACAAGTTCTGCAATTATTTTTTTACAAAATGCGAGTGGAAAAAAATTCGGTGAGAGTCGGTGTAAAAAATATAATTGACGCTACCATTGATTTTTATCAAAAAGATAACGATGACCGCAACCAACTCTGTGAAAAAATTTTATAAATTTTATGGAGTTCAAAAACAAATATGGCCATTACTAGCTTATACCCGCGGGTTTCACCCCGCGCTTTTATACGAATAGGAAAAATAATTTAATGATGTTAGATTTTATTTCTGTGCCCATTTCGTTATAGCTCGTTATTTTCTAAGCGAGTTAAGGTATTTAGGCCGTTTAAAACTATGAAATTATAAAATCTCCTCTCTCCTCCCTCTAAGTTTACTTTAAAAGGTTTCCAGGTATACGACGCGTG
>NW_016159101.1:84801-85142 GCF_001687245.7 Rhagoletis zephyria
TTCGAATAACACAAATTCATCTCTATGAGTATGGAATTAATTTTGTATACACATCTCGGTGCCAAGTTCCAGTCCTCTGCAATAAACACCTCCAGAGATATGCAGCATAGAAAAATCAATTTGCATGGGAGTTGCCACACCACCTTTTCCAATAACTCTCATTTTTCTCCATGAGTATGGTATTAGTTTCACATACATACATGCATACATATGTATTTCCATACCAAGCTTGAGTGCTTTACCCCAAACATTTGAAGAGATATGCAATATGAAACTTTCAGTCAGTATGGGAGGTGCTACGCCTCTTTTCCAAAAACGTCCATTTTTCTCCGTGAATATGA
>NW_016159101.1:85398-96998 GCF_001687245.7 Rhagoletis zephyria
AAAAAAGTAGCCTACTTTCTAACCTAGGTCATAAGCTATCTATGTGCAAAATTTCATGCAAATCCGTTCAGTCGTTTCCGCGTATTAATTTAATTGAACTTTTTTAATAGGTGGCAACTCTTCCAAAAAAAAATAGCCTATTTTCCACTGTAGGTCATAAGCTATCTGCTTGCAAAATTTCATGCAAATCCATTCAGTCGTTTCCGCGTATTAATTTAATGAAACTTTTTTAACAGGTGGCAACTCTTAAGAAAAGTAGCCTATTTTCCAATCTGGGTCATAAGCTATCTGTGTGCAAATTCTCATGTAAATCCATTCAGTCGTTCCCGCATATTAAATAAATGAAACTTTTTTAACAGGTGGCAACTCTTAAGAAAAGTAGCCTATTTTCCAATCTGGGTCATAAGCTATCTGTGTGCAAATTCTCATGTAAATCCATTCAGTCGTTCCCGCATATTAAATAAATGAAACTTTTTTAACAGGTGGCAACTCTTAAGAAAAGTAGCCTATTTTCCAATCTGGGTCATAAGCTATCTGTGTGCAAATTCTCATGTAAATCCATTCAGTCGTTTCCGCGTGATGATTTCCCAAACATCCGAACATACAAACTTTCATATTTATAATATTTATTAGATGAAAATATCGCAGAGATGAAGAAAAGTTCTGTGAAAAAAATAGAAAACTTGTTTTTGTTATCTTATGGCCTTTAAACAATTATATTCAACAATTTTTATGAGCTTGAGGCCGTTTTTAGTGAAAACTTATTGTGGAAAAGCAACAATAATTTGGAAAAATGGTAGAAGTGATAGCTATTTCGGAAATCACCACATTTCCTCATCCTACTGAAAGAAGTCTGATGAGGAAATGTGGTGATTTCCGAAATAGCTATCACTTCTACCATTTTTTCAAATTATTGTTGCTTTTCCACAATAAGTTTTCACTAAAACGGCCTCAAGCTCATAAAAATTGTTGAAAAAATAGAAAACTTAATTTTTGACATTGTGGCAGCGGATGCACTGGACTCAATGAAAATTCAGGAAGACAAAGATTTCCTTATACTGCAAAGGCAAAGGGGTCGACCTGGAAGTATATGTGGCATCGATAGCTCACTGAAATGAAAACAAAAACGCGAAACCAAGAGACTAGAGAAAGAAGAAAATCGCAAAAGAAAATATCTAGACGACTTGCAAGCTCAAGGTTAGTTGTTTAATAAAAGAATAATGCACATTGTAGTTTCTGTTTAGCATTTGTATGTAGGTCCATCTACGTCAGTAACAGGGATTTGTAGAGATAGTGAATCCGAAGTTGAAGAAATGGACTATTCCCCTTCCGACGTTGATTTTCACATACGACAACGGAGTGCACGATTTCGCAGAAAAATTAATTTCGTAGATGATCGTATGCTAGTCAGCATGGATAAATGCCGTATCAGTGATCGCGCAGCACTGCATTTGACATGCGCAACACTTGCAGCTGTATTGGGAAAATTGCATGAAATTAAACCTGACATCAAGGATATCAAAGTAGAAAATTTCGTTCTCAACTGCACAACGCTTCTGATTAATTCCAGTGGTCGCCTGTCGCACTGACCTTTTTTTTTGTTGTTGGTTTTACGCTTAAAGGAAACACTTGCTTTCGGTTTTAAAATTTAAAAAATTCAACTCAGTTTATTTAAAAGTTACAAGGTCTAGCGCAATATAGGTACTCGACTTTCACATAATAAAAAGTTAAGGTTTATAGCCCGAACACAATGAAAACGACGAGCTACAAACCACAGCTGTCAAACTCAAGCTGTCAAAAAACTCATACAAATTGATGATGTCGCTGCCGCGTTCAAAGAAATCATGTCGCCATCGACAAAGCGGTTAGATAATAAAGATGACAAATTGGAAGCTGTGGTCGGTAGCTCGTCGTTTTCAATGTGTTCAGAACTTTAGTGGTAGATGTCCACATACATTTTGTGGTTGTATGAATTATATACATATGTACATTTCTGCATTTGGCTTTCACAATGGCTGAACTGTCTTCTGCTGATTTCGCACGACGATGGGGATGCGGCCGTGCGCGCTTGGTAATCATATTTTCGGAGTTGACGTGCAAACTGCTGCGGCCAAGGATTACGCGCACGGCCGTCGTATTGCGCTTTAAGCGGCGGCTTAAACAGCTTCAAACAACGCGAAAGGATTATCGTCGAAGACAAGCTCAGCAGATCATCGATGTATTTCGGGTTAATATTAAATGCAAAATTTGCGAATGAAACATTTAATATACATATTAGCATACTATGTTTAATAATCTTAATTTAATATCCACATAGATTCCTGACATATTCGTCTTGTATTGGGACGGTAAGATGCTCCCTGAAATGAAGCGCAAAGATAAGGTAGATCGACTAGCTATTGTTATACCTGCAGAAAACGTGAAAAAACTGCTCGGCATTGCAAAACTTGAAGAATCTCGCGGTGAGATATTGCTGAAGCTATTGAAAGCTTCTTATGCGAGTGGAAAATGGATAGTTTAATTGAAATCGTTGCTTTTGACACGACATCGGCTAATACTGGCACGGCTAACACAAGCACATAGCAAATAAAAAGAAAGTAACATATGTAAGTATCTATTATTTTCGCAATCTTTTTTTTTTTAGTATTTACATTAACGAAGCACATCTATACATATAATAAAATTGTAACAGGTCGATGTCTGTACATTATAGATATTAAAGAAAAATTAATGTGGAGGGTCTTTTTTAGAGCACCAGAACCCAAATCAACCATTTTTAGAATTTTTGTCTGTCTGTCTGTCTGTCTGTCTGTCTGTCTGTTCGAAAACGAATGCATGGATTTGAATGCAGTTCTCACCGATGTATTGCTAGAGGTCTAAATTAAAATTTAGGAAGAAAAAAANAAAAAAATTAGAGAGTTGCCACCTGTTTGAAAATTGGAGTTTAAGTAAATTGATAAGAAAAAATGAATATTGCAATATGGGCGTCAAAAGAAAGAGGCTGAAGAAGGCTTACAGCCAAAAATACTTTTTTAGAGTTGCCACCTGTTTGAAAATGTACATTTAATTTAATTTATCAGATAAATTGAATATTGCAAAATGGGGATCAAACTGAAAAGGGGTTAGGAAATATTGCCGAAAATATTTTTAGGGATGGCTGCCACCTGTTTGAAAAATTTTATTGTATTAAATTGATAAAATAAATGAAATCTATATCTACATCTATACATATAATAAAATTGTAACAGGTCGATGTCTGTACCTTATAGATATTAAAGAAAAATTAATATGGTGGGTTTTTATTGAAGCTACAGAAGCCAAATAAACAATTTTTAGAATTTTTGAATCTCTGTCTGTCTGTATATTTGTACGCACATCAGTCGAAAACATGGAATTGAATGCAGAGTTTTCACCGATGTATCGCTAGAGATCTAGCTTCCAATATAGAAAAAGAAATTAGAGAGTTGCCACCTGTGTTTAAAATTTCAGTTTAGGTCAATTGATACGGTAAAGTGAATACTGCAGTATGGCTGTGAAAAGAAAGAAATTTACAAAGGCTTACAGCTGAAAATATTTTTGGGGAAGGTTGCAACCTATTTGAAAACTTTAATTTAATTTAATTGATAGCATAAATTAAATATTGCAATATTGGCATCAAACTAAAGAGGCTAGGAAATTTTAATGCTAAAATATTTTTAGGGGATTTGCCAACTGATTGAAAAATTGTATTCATTAAAATTTGTAAAATAAATGAAATATTCTTGAAGCGGGTTTGAAAACTTTAATTCAATTAAATTTATAATATAAACTAAGTGTTGCCATATGGGAATCAAACGAGAGTATTTGAGAATATGTTAAAGAAAAATTAATAGGGTTTATTAGATCAACAGAAGCCAAATATAAAATTTTGGTATGTTTGTCTGTATGTTTGTAAGTGCATCACGCAAAAGCTAATGTATGGAGTTAAATGCAGTTTTCACCGATATACATATTGCTAGAGCTCTAATTGAAAATATAGAATAAATTTTTTTTTTTGTTTTAGTTTATCGTCGATCATTATTCCTAGGTATTTGAACGTATTAACTTTTTCCAGTGTGTCGTAGTTTATATTTAGAGTTAGCATCGGACCGTTCTCAAAATTTCCCCTTGATATAACCACAAACTTTTTTTTTTCTGTGTGGAAGGTTTTTCGCTAAAAAAAATAAAACTTTCGTTGTTGCTGCCAAAAAATTAAGAAATCTGAGACGTCACGTTTAACAATTTCATACAGTTCTCTTTACAATATATTTCCCTAAACTACTAAACGGCTGCACCGACTTTAAATTTACTCGGTTAGTAGCTCGGGATATTCCTAAAATTCTTATACAGACTAACCGCCCAATTCTATGTTTTCTTGATAAATTTTTTGTAAAGAAATTTCATCAAGATTTGTATCAACCAAAAGCTTATTCGCATTCTGTGTCAATATTTATAAAACAAAACGATTCCCACATTAGTGGAACAGATTTCCACATGAGTGCAACTGATTTCATTGTCACATATGAAAAATATGAATTTAAAAGCGAAAAAGCTTTTGACTGCCGTAGCCGAGTAGGTAGAGATGTCGACTATAATTCCGTGTGTCGCAGGTTCAAATGCCGGCACATGGAGTATTTAATTGTTAGAAACAAATTTATTAAGATACAAAATTTATACATTACACATGAAATTTCAATTTGTCAGTAACATTTTCAATCTTGATAATTTATCAAGAAAAGGGCTTTTGATTTCTGTGCTAGAATACCAATTCTTGATAAATAATAAAAAATTGACAAATTATAAAGATTTTAAATTTATCAAGTACACAGAATCGGGCTGTAAAAAACCAATATATCTCTAAAACCAATTACGCTGGGAACTGAAACTTAGCACTGATGTATATATTGCAAATGCATTGGGAAAGGGGGCGTGGCTCCTTCCTTCCATACAAACTGAACTTCCCATATAGCTTATCTCTGGAACTACTTACGCTAACGTCCTGAAATTCTACACAGCTACATTTTTTATCAATACCGTACTTATGGCGAAAAGTGGTAATTTTTGGAAAGACTGCATCGATATACATTTACGTAAACGCGCAAGTATCACTCGATTGGGAACCATTTTCTCCTAGATTTCTAAATCCCATTGAAATATTGTAACTTTGTTTTTAGTTTTTAGTAAAAGGTAAAATTTATGTGAAAATTTTTGAAGAATTTTTTTAAATTTTGCACAAAGAACGGAGCTTTGATTTTTCGGGTTTCGTTATAGACTGCCCTATATCTACATACCTATTTACATAAAATGATAGCCGTTTTCGTTGTTCGGAATAAATTCAAAAACCACTGAATAGAGTTCCGTCAGATTGTCGGAGGTTATCTGACATACATATATTACATGCTACTAGAAAACTCGCTAGGTGGTGCTGGAGTAGAGTTATTTTTAAAAATCGTATTTGTTAACCGATTTCGTTCAAATTTTAAATGTGAGCTATGTACCTGTATGATGGAAAATTCTTTTGATAAAAATTTACCCAATTAGTGCCGCTGGAGTTAAGGTTGAAATTCATAACACGTATTCATTTTATGGTAAGCAATGGTTTTACAGAAAATGAACCCAATGGATGGCGCTGCAGCCGAAATGTATAGAAACCCCGTGGTTGGTCTGCTTTGGCCCTATGTTTAAGTTATACGAATTTAGTTTTCAGATGTCTAAATGAAGGATGGGGTTAAGTTTGTAAAAGTGGTGAATTAACAAGGAAAGATCACCGTAGGTATATCAATTGCTCCATTTGAAAGATACTTAAGAGATCACACGACTCATTTAGCAATGTACCGGAAAACTTTTCATCCTATATGACAGCGAGGATTCTTGGCCCTCCTATAACAGAAAACTCACTTCTGTGCTCTTGAGTTTCTCTATAAGAACTTTTATTGGCATACGCATCGCACCAATGTTGTAGTTGCAAGATCATACAAAAAGATTACGCATGCTTGGCAGAGATCTCACGGGTGGAAATAAGACCATTGGTAAAGCTCATGACACCAAAAGGGATAGGTATTCCATATGGTATCACAGCGTTACTATTATTGGCCTATGTGTGAGGGGGATACTGCACCTTAGTGGTTTCAACTTAAATAAAAAATTTTGACTTTACAGACTAATTTTGTTTTTAAACGCTCTTTTGCATTGGCCAACGAAAAGCTCTTATTAGGCGCCGCGAAGTAAGCGGGCATTGGCTAGTAGCAAATAAAAAGAAAGTAATGTAAGTATTCATTTTGCTTTTTAATATTTACATTTAATATATACAGTGCTGAAAATAATCTGACAACCAGGCAAGTGTGAACAACCCAATTATTTTTGTTATTATTTAATTTAGGTTATTGTCTTATATATACAGTTCATTCTTTAACTAAACCCTTGTAAATCCAAGTTTCAAACTTTGTACAATATTAAAAAAAATTTCAATAAACCTTTGTAAAAATTTCAAGCTTTTTTACTTAGATTTTCTCTATAAAGATTCTGAAATTTTTAGCCATTTAAAACTTGTACTTTCTTAAAACTTGTCAAAATGTGGTGCGGCTATAATTATTTCGACCACTGTATATTAATATTTACAGCCATTTATTATTTTTTTTTAATATTTACATTTACGAATCAATTATATAGTGTGCATCACAATTATACATCACCCACTTATTGAGAAGTTGCGACCAATAATTTGTATATTTTTTAATTTTTTTATGAAAAATTAAGTTCATTCTTTAACAAACACCGCTTCGAAAGCGGCCATTCTCAGAATTCGGTTGAACAGCCTATCTCAGAATTTGGTTCAAAAACTCCGTATCTCGACTGAAAAAAATGTATGTACATATATTGAGCATATGTTAAGATAGGGCGTTTTTGAATCGGTAATTGAGATAGGGTGTTCTTTAACCGAATTCTGAGAATGGCCGATTTCGAACCGGCTGTCGATATGGTGTTTGTTAAAGAATTTAATTTGTTAAAGAATTTTTCACAAAAAAATTATAAAAATTACAAGATTAAAAAAAATAAAAAATATACAAATTATTGGTCGCAATTTCTCAATAAGTGGGTGATGTATATTTGTGAAGCACTCTATAGAGAAAATAAGAAAAAATCAATTACTATTTTGGCATCGTTTTCGATTTTGCTTATATCTATTATGACTTAAAACTACATAGTGTTTGACTGCTAAAATTTTGTCAAAGTGCATACTTGCGAATGCGGCTGTTAGTATTAAAAAATTAGCAGTGCTCTATTGTTTACATATCTTAATACTTACCGAGAACTAGCTCCACAGTTTTTAATTTAATTAGTGCCTTTTTCCCAGCCTTTCCATCGAAGTTGTACAGCAAGAAAGTGGATGTGTAAACATATGTTTACGGTTCGGCAAACCATTAGGCTATTGAGTTACATCCATAGGTTTGGTCAGAAATCAATTCATCTTATTAATTTTCTGATATAGTACATATAATTCATTTTTTCATTTCCCGGTAACACCACCTTATATGAATTCGCGCTTCTAGCATCCATAGGACCGGGTTGTAATGGAAGTAATTGTATGTGTAACAAATAAATGAAAATGTTTATAATGCAATCAATAGATCCTTACGAGTTCGCCATTACCAAGGCACTATGTAACGTACACACTTTTGTTTGCAAAATGCATTTATTTAAGTTGAAAGAAGACAAATTCCTTTGTTCGGCATTTATTCTTACTCGCTTTCTATCTTCCAAGGCGAATTCATATATTCTTATCACGACTTCATATATTCATGTGGTAGCAAGAGTATAAAAACATAAAATTACCTTATAAATTAAAAACATAAGTATCGCATGTATGCGTAGTCCAATTCACGAAATAATTTCATCGATCTGAGTAAAAACTAAGTGCATAAACTCTATTTCGCGTTAATTGTAATCATGAAATGGTGTTTATTCGTTCAGTTTCTACTCAAACGCATTAAATTATTTCAAAAAACACATCCTTTTAACATAATGCAAGCCGAAAACGTTGGTGCAAATCAATCCGCAATCAAGTTGGACGTTTTGCAAACAAACATTGCAATTTTGCGAGCAGTCTCATTGTAAAATCTCATTTTTACAATTTCATAGTTTCGGCTTACATTTATAAAATTCAACGAAATCACGTACCTATTTCGGCTGAGTTATCCATTTTCGGTTATTTAATGTACAAAATGAACGCAAATTAAATGAGTTTGTACAACATGGCCATTAATGTAGCGATAAGTTGTACAACTTGCCAGAAAATCCAAACTTTTTGATCTTTCATACAACCAAGACATAAATTCATTCAACAGGCCCACAAACGGTGCAATCTAGAGCAAAATAACACCAAGTTGAACCAACGGTCGCTACGTTTATGGCTTTCTTTAAGAAACATCGGGCGAAAATTTTAGCTGCTCCTGTAACACTGCCTTATATAAGTTGGCCTTGCTATCATCCTCACATATGTTCATCAGAGTATACCAACGAAGGACGAGTTAATACAAGGAGATAGCGAGAGCACACAACTAGTCTAGAAAATTACACGCACAATGACAAACATGCACAAATGTACAACAAACACATAATTTTTGATAATGAGTACAGTTCGCATTTATATCAACGAGCAGCTTATTAGATTTCTTTTCGTTTGTACTACATGTATGCATACATACATGTACACAAACGTATGTACGTACACAAACATATGTACATACGTACAAATATATATACAACTATTCAAACATATGTACCTACATGAAAACATTGCTACATTAGGTGTGCAGCGTTGCCATTTTAGCCGTTTTCCGGCTAGATTTAGCCGGTTTTGATAGCAACTAGCCGGAGAAAATTCGATCTAGCCGGCAGCCGATTTGTTAGCCGGTTTGTAAAAAAAAGTTAGCCGTTTTTAGCCGATTTTACTATTTGCCTAATTTTCAGGTGCAAAAAGTAAACAAGTTGTTCGAAAGCAATAATGCAGACCCAATGAAGATTTTTAATGAACTCAATGTTTTACTTTCGCATCTATGCTCCCTAGTGGTTATTAGCGCGGACACATTTGATCCTATATGCTCCCCGTTGGAACCATACCTTGCTCCATTTCCTCAGTTTTATCACAGTTTTGAAGAGTATTTAAAAACAAAAGTAAGCACAAACGCTTTTGACCACGAAGCCGAGAAAATAATTCGAGAAAATGGTCGCTATTTTATTATCACTTTAATAAAGGAATTACGCCAACGCCTCCCTACAAATATTGCCACACTAAAAAAATTGACTTTTTTCGGTTGGAAATGCATTAAGAGTAATTAAACCAAAAGTATTTGTTCAACTACAGCAACAAAAACACAAATATAATGCCGACGAAATAACATCCATAGAGATGCAATGGCAACGGTTAACGTTACATACCTGGAGTAATTTAGACTCAACTGTAAAATTTTGGGCCGAAGTTTATCAATTTCGAAATGCCCTAGGAGAAAACCCTTTTGCTGACCTTTGCAACCTAGTTTTTAGTTTTCTTGTTTTGCCTATAAGTAATGCAGAAGTAGAGCGAATATTTAGTTCAATGAATATAATAAAAACTAAGCAAAGAAATCCAATGTGCGTTAAAACGTTAAACGCTATTTTATATATAAGATACGGTTTAAAACGTGAAGAAAAATGCTGCCATAATTTTACTGTAGATGACGATCTCTTAAAATTAATGAATTCAGGTGATATATACAATAGTGATTCATTTGATGATGAGGAATATACACTCAATAAAAATTAATGGTGTTAACTAGTCTTTCGTTTCTTGCGATTTATTTAAATAAAGCATGTGAATTTTCACATTTTAGCCGTTTTTTGCCAGAGTCTATGTGAAATTTTACTAAAACATTTTAGCCGTTTTTAGCCGCTTTTTTTTGCCAATCTAGCCGGTCGGCCCAAAAAGTTCTGGCAACACTGTAGGTGTGTACTCGTATTGAGAGGGCCAAATTCTCCAGCAGCAAAAGTTCTGAGAATTTAGCAGCCTCCGCTCTCAAAGAGACGAAATATCAACAGAAGTACGAGAACGCAAAATTTGCAAAAAATTGCAACATTCGAAACAGCTGATCACTTACACAGTTGCCACTGGTGATTAATTTGGCAATTTGTTTTCTGCTTGGTACATTTTCCCCTGATTTGGCATTCTATACAATTGAATAGTTTTGGTTAAGAAAAACCTTTTTAAAATACAAATTAATTATATCGGAATGAAAAGTTATTTTTCTCATAATTATTTGTGATATCACATGATGACGCATTCAAAAATAAGAGTATCTCCTTTGAAATTATAAAATTTTAATTTCAACAATCAACCTACCAAAACCGAAAACTTCTGCAAAAAAACATTTAGCATGCTGCATTTAAGTCTATTTTGGTATATTTAAAGGAAAAACTAAAGTAAACAAACTGGAGATTAATAGCAAATAAATATAAAAATAAACTCAACAAACATTGTGCTTATTAAATTTACTCACTTTTTCGTTGTACACTAGCATTAATAATAAAATTTGCAATAAATAACTCAAAAAGGCCATATTTTCTTTTGTTTATTTACAAACATGTGTTTGTGATCAGCTGATTTTCTTACTTGCAAGTTTTAGCTGGGAAAAATTTTTCCAGCAGAAATTTGCAGCTCTCTTTCCCATTTTGCTCTCTCAATTTCCCCTACTTTGTACGTTTTTTGGGTACGAGAACGCAAAACCAGTAAAAGTTTTCTAAAACTTTAGATAGTTGGGCGTACGAGTACACTCCTATAGCTNCTAGTACATCAACGAAGCCCGTTTGCTTCATCTATACATATAATAAAATTGATAAAATTGTAACAGGTCGATGTCTGTACCTTATAGATATTAAAGAAAAATTAATATGGTGGGTTTTTATTTGGCTTCTGTAGCTTAAATAAAAACCCACCATATTAATTTTTCTTTAATATCTATAAGGTACAGACATCGACCTGTTACAATTTTATTATATGTATAGATGTAGATATAGATTTCATTTATTTTATCAATTTAATACAATAAAATTTTTCAAACAGGTGGCAACCCTCCCTAAAAATATTTTCGGCAATATAATTTCCTAAACCCTTTCAGTTTGATCCCCATATTGCAATATTCAATTTATCTTATAAATGAAATTAAATGTAAAATTTCAAACAGATGGCAACTCTAAAAAATATTTCTGGCTGTAAGCCTTCTTCATTCTCTTTCTTTTGACGCCCATATTGCAATATTCATTTTTTCTTATCAATTTACTTAAACTCCAATTTTCAAACAGGTGGCAACTCTCTAATTTTTTTTCTTCCTAAATTTTAATTTAGACCTCTAGCAATACATCGGTGAAAACTGCATTCAAATCCATGCATTCGTTTTCGAGTGATGCGCGAACAAACATACAGACAGACAGACAGACAGACAGACAGACAAAAATTCTAAAAATGGTTGATTTGGGTTCTGGTGCTCTAAAAAAGACCCTCCACATTAATTTTTCTTTAATATCTATAATGTACAGACATCGACCTGTTA
>NW_016159102.1:0-4625 GCF_001687245.7 Rhagoletis zephyria
CGATCACGTAGTCCTTAAATTTTTCTCGCGGGCGCTGCCTCCGTTGCCTGATGTCGTCTTCCAAACGCTCAAAATACTGGGCCGGCAGAAAAAATTCAGGAAATCACGTTTGAATGAGTGCCAGGTGCTCCAGTGTTCGTTGTTGTTGCGGTACCACTGGAGGGCAGTGCCGCTTAGCAATTCAGGCATCGTCTTTGGTAACAGGTCTACGTTTAATGCGTAGACGTCGGCTAACTCCTCCAATCGTTCTGCAAACGCCAACGGGTCGCGTCCTCCATCGTACTTCACCGACCACTTGCGTACCTGGTCGATGATGGGCGCAAAGGTAACGGTCGGCACATGGTTGCCGTTGTTTAGCACGTCAGCGTTTGGTGCGATGGATGTCGTTGGCGGTTGTAGACTTGGTGGTGGATATGCGAACTGGCTCTGCGTTGGCGGCCTAACGGGCACATTAGCGGTTCTTTCGCCTTGATTCACGGTTAACGGTGTCTTTGGTTCGCTTTCGTTTCTCCAGTGGGCCTCCTGTTCGTTGTATGCTGCTTCCATCGCGAGAAATTTTGCGTGAAGTTCCGGGTGGACGAGTGCTTTGGCGGCCCATGCCGCTATCCGTTTCCTTATCTCTCGAGTGGTGCCTGTGTGCTCGATGCCCAGTTCCTGTGTGATGGACACCAACTGTTCCTTGGATACGCTGTCCAGCCACGCTATGCTCACTGGTTCTGTCATGGCTGGTTTAATTATTGGCTTCGAAATGTTCTCCTCGTATTGTACTATTTGCAGAGTCCCTGCTCGGGCGCCAATTGTAACGAAGCGTTTTCCTGTTAAGGCCCCGATGCTTCTGTTTTCTATGCTGGGGTATACTCGCCGTGCCCAGGGTCCGTTACAATAAATTTATATTGTGGGGCCTTTGCAAATAGTACTTTATTTAATTGCTGCTTATTTTCTATCACGTGGAAATTCTTAACATTACAAACATAATATCATTAACGGGACGTAAATTCCTAACGGTGCTGTTCTATCGGCGTTGCCGTATCGCCGCTCTGTCGCTGTGCGACGCCGGCGCTCTGCTTCTGTGCGACGTCGGTTCCCTGCTACCAGGCGGCGTCTGCGCTACTGTGTCGGCGCTCTGCTAGTATGTGACGTCGGCGTTACTATGCCGGCCCTCTGCTTCTGTGCGATGTCGGCGCTCTGCTATGCCGGCGCACTGTTATCCCACGATCGGGCGTCGCTGTCGCGCGTGTTCGCGGTGGACTGTGGCGTGGCGGCGCTCTACCCTTGAATAGCCAAGCCTTGTGTAGTCGCCTATCCACAAGTCGAGCGCTATTCGTTTGTAGCTGTGCGTTCACGACCACAGCTCCGTTACTGACGCGTAGACTGCTGGCGCTCCCCGTTGGAGCGCGGCTGCTGGGTGACTTCTGCGCTTCTCCGTTAGTGCGCGGCTGCTGGGTGACTTCGGTCGGCGCTTCTCCGTTAGTGCGCGGCTGCTGGGTGACTTCGGCGTTGTGCTGGTGGGCGAACTGGCGTCGCCGTCGGCTGACTCATGGTGTACTGCGCAGTGGCGGCACTCTACCCTTGAATAGACAAGCCTTGTTTAGTCGCCTATCAACAAGTCGTGCGCTATTCGTTTGTAGCTGTGCGTTCACGACCACAGCTCCGTGCTGACTGACTCGTATGTTTCTGAGTCACTTCTGTTATAGCTGGTGTTCTTCGTGTTGCTGAGTTGTGTGGCTACATGTTGCGTTGCTATGGTGACGGTGTCGCAAAGGAGTGTTGATACGGTCTCCCGTGTTGGTTAGCCGTTTCGATGATGTTGCTGTAGTCGTTATTGTTGGTGTAGGGGTTTGTGTTCGTGTGGGCTAAATTCCGCGGATATTTAGTCCTCACACGATATATTGAATATCGTATCGGTATCGCGCATCCCTACTAATCGTAATACAGAGTACACCCACAGAATAGGATAATTCGATTTACAACCGCCTATAATTATATTATATCTTAGATTTGGTGTTCATGGCCTAATATGCATAGATATATGTACATTTGATTAGGTATTTAATCACTCATTGTCGAGGAGCTACGTGTCGCTGTAGGAAAGCCATCGCATCCATGTACTTCCAGTTACTAATGTCTTTCGCGGCACTGCCAGAAGCCCCTTTTCCTAAGTTGACTTTTTTACGTAGCGATCGCGGAGAGACCTCCACCGACCTTGACATTGTTCCACTGCCATTTTAAATAATTATTTATAATGAAATCCTTTCTATTTTATAAATTTCCACTTACCGCTGGCACCGGCAGCAGCCGCCACATTGTTTCATGCCTTTTCTTTGGCCAGCTTGTTGCGGTAACCCACAATTGATTTATCGAAGAGACATGGATGCATTTGTACAGCCTCGATTAAGTTGAATTCCATAGCGAACACAAATAATTCGATTTTATTTTAATTTCGCGCACTCGTTCGTGGAAACGGCGGGATGTAGACGAATATCGAAAATGGCGTTTGACATTTGTGTCGTACTTTCCGTACGCCAAAAGTAGAAAGTAGAGTGATTTTCGTCCGGTACCGCAACTCATACGTCGCCTAACTGACGCTCTCTATGCAAACACACACAGTTTACTGAACTGTCAGATTCATCCTTGAGCGGAACGTACGCAAAGTACCCATTCTGACGGGGCCACAAGTCAGGAGCCGCTGCCGACGACGAACTAGAGTGGTGCTATATGGAATCAATGCGCTTTTTAACGAAGCACATTACTCCCAGAATGTAAGATACCACGTAAATAAACATCTTGTAATTGCCATATGAATTTTTTTCTTATAGAACCATTTCAAATTTTCAATAAGATGACGACCAACCATCCTGCAGCAATTTCACACACTCATCTTGCAGAGATTTCACACAACCATCTTACAGCGATTTCACACAACCATCTTACAGCAATTTCACACAACCACTTCGAAGCACCCCTAAATCTTAATGAAAGCCAGAGCAGTGCAGACACTCCAGCAAGCATAAAAAAAAACATGAAACGTAAGCGAATTGAGGAGCATTCGCATGAGCGATTTGATCGCCTCTGTGGCAGCATCGAGGAGGTCATAACCAAGACGGTAGGCGCTTCCAAAAATAGTGCATTTTAATGCTTGATGTGTGCCTTCAAAAAAAAAAGGCTGAAGAAGTTGAAGAAAAGCTAAAAATTGAACTACTAGCGTATGCATTTAATGCCAACTAAAACTTAGCTTTTGTTTGTTTTTTATATTTATTTTTTCGCCATACAAATCCAAGTATTATGTCACAATTATGAAAGTTATTCTCAATTAATTATAATTTAATTTGTTATAAAAGTGTAGTTCATTATATAATAAAGACTATATACACATCCGAATTCCAAACTTTGTACAAAAATTACAAGTCTTGTAATTTGGACATATCTGTATGGTCTTTTTTATATAAAACTATTCTTTTGTCCCTCTAAAAAAAATCTCAAAAATCAACGGTAATTTTTAGTGACCTGAAACTTACACTTTATTATATTAAAATGAGCTACAAACCTGCGTACTCGAAAATTTCACTCATTCTGAATAAAAACTTTGATGACATCTTTTTTAAGTTTAATTAATTTTTGTGAACTTTGTGCTACCTTTCAAACTTTTATTTCTGGTTTCTGTTGTAGATTGAACTATATTTTAAATGAAAATTATTGAAAATAAATAAACATAATTGCAAGCAATATCATTTTGAATTTTTCTACTATGTTATTGACCGCAACTGTATACGTGCATATCTATAATAATAACCCTGCAAAAATTTGAGGACCAGGTGGTCTACTGGGTCGTAGTTTTAAAGTAACTTGTTATGCTTACCTGGACCACTTCAAACGTAAAATACTGATATATGTGTTAAGAACCAACTCTTCGTGCCCCATCGGCAACATGATTCTGCTGCCGAATGTGTAATGGTTTAAAAGGAGTAGTTGTCTAGGTGGTCCCATGTTATGCAGGGTTGGACCAGAGGTGGTCAGGTCCAATGACATCGCAATGTTAATATAACCATATTTTCTCCATATATTTGGACCATTTTGGTTACTAGTGTTGGTTACAAGGTAGCGTCGTCCCGTACTAGTATTTAACCTAGTCCCACTTTTTGCAGGGAATAGATTGGCGCTTACACATATGTTAGTGTTTGGTCGAGCTTCTCCTCCGACTTGTGGCGTGCGCCTTGATGTTGTCACACAAAGCGGAGGGACCTACAGTTTTACGCCGACTCCGAACGACGATTGTATTTTTATGAGAAGCTGTTTTTCATGGCAGAAATACACTCGGAGGTTTGCCATTGCCTGCCCAGGGACGACCACTGTTAAGAAAAAACCTTTTTCTATATTTTTTGGGATGTTGCTTTGACCAGGGCTTGAACCCAGGTGCTGATGTATGAAAGCGCGCACTGCTTACCACTACACCACAGCGGCCGACATGTCTATACTAGTATATATATATATATATATAATTAAAGACCAAAAAAACGTGAGAACAAAACAGCCGATCTATGATTCAAGTTTTAAAATGACATATTTCTATTCAGTGATATTTTCAAAATTAAATTTTAATAGCGAGTATGTTTAATTAAAGTATTAAG
>NW_016159102.1:4650-7763 GCF_001687245.7 Rhagoletis zephyria
TTGGTCGAGCTTCTCCTCCGACTTGTGGCGTGCGCCTTGATGTTGTCACACAAAGCGGAGGGACCTACAGTTTTACGCCGACTCCGAACGACGATTGTATTTTTATGAGAAGCTGTTTTTCATGGCAGAAATACACTCGGAGGTTTGCCATTGCCTGCCCAGGGACGACCACTGTTAAGAAAAAACCTTTTTCTATATTTTTTGGGATGTTGCTTTGACCAGGGCTTGAACCCAGGTGCTGATGTATGAAAGCGCGCACTGCTTACCACTACACCACAGCGGCCGACATGTCTATACTAGTATATATATATATATATATAATTAAAGACCAAAAAAACGTGAGAACAAAACAGCCGATCTATGATTCAAGTTTTAAAATGACATATTTCTATTCAGTGATATTTTCAAAATTAAATTTTAATAGCGAGTATGTTTAATTAAAGTATTAAGGGCCGTTTTCTAATGTAAGCAGTAAAGTTGCCTTTACTAACAGGGCAGATAAATTGTTCCTCACTTTAAAGTGTTTTCATTTTCCTATCTTACCGATAAAAATAAATTTGTTATTCCGTAGAGTGAAACTTCACTACGTTTCCGAGTGTGAAACTTCACTACATTCGTCATAAAATTTCAAAGGTTGGCAATGCAAAATAAGCAAATATAGAGCAAGAGCAACTGTTAGCAAAAACCAAAACCTTGGTTGCAATATCTAATATATCTGACTCATGAACCAAAACCGAACCAAAATTTAAAGTTGGGTACAAATTTTGAAGGTTGCAACGGGTAAGCAACAATTTATCGATTCGAGAAATTAATGCGCTGATGAGAAAACGAAAACTCGTATATCGAGACGACAAAGTGGCCGGTAATTTAAAGCTTAGATGAGAAAACGGCCCTAAGTTGATCAACAATACCACGCATTGCTAGACCGTTTGCCTTTCACGCGTTTGTGTGTAGAGAGCATCAACAAACCACATACATATTTATCTCTATTCTCTTCTCTTTTTATACTCAGCTAGCATAGCGCAAAAATAAAAAATAAAAAGAATCTTTGCCAGCTTCAGGTATGCGCAAAGCGAAATTTATATATGTATGTACAAGCAGCGCTGCGTTCAAAACAAACCAACACTGTACATCGTGTATTTCGTTGGGCAACTGTTTTTTTTTCGCTGCTTGCTGCGATATCGGCACATGCTCACTGTAAGATTCTTGGTATGACATACAGACATTCATCTTCAGCTTTTCCTTTATTTTAGGGATGCGCGGCAGAACAGTTCGCGCGCAGCAGCGAGGGCAAGCAGGTGCTTGATGCGGGGTAAAAATTTAAAACTGAAAGGGTAAGCAATAGCCGTGTACGTGTATTAACCCATTTTATGCAATGTATATTGCCAAAGGCTATTATATTTACCTCTTTGTTTATAGAGAAACAATTTCTAACTATATTTATAGTCTATTTATTAAAAATAGTTCGACATCATGAAATGCCGACCAATTTAATTTTTTTCATTAATAAATCAATAAAGTTTAAATTGATCATACATATGTAAAAAATAGTATGTGCTAATTCATACTGGCGAACAATAATAGCTGAAACACCATACCGGCGAACGGCGAAGTTCGCCGAATTGAGCGACGCCGTCGTTCACCGGTCGCCCTGCTAATTCGCCTACTTTAACACAATTAGAGCGGCGGCGAACACAGCTGTTGCAATTATTTGACACTGAAAATTTTTTCTGCAGAGTGATTGAAATATCTGTACATTAATTTCAATATGAATGAAATCTCACGGCTAATACGCATTATCAAAATTATAAATATTACTAGCTTATACCCGCGGGTTTCACCCCGCGCCTTTATACAAATATGAAAAATAATTTAATGATGTTAGATTTTATATCTGTACCAATTTCGTTATAGCTCGTTATTTTTTAAGCGAGTTAAGGTATTTAGGCCGTTTAAAACTATGAAATTATAAAATCTCGTCTGCGCGCTAGGCATACCTAAGATAACAATCCCTCTAAGCTTACCTTAAAATGTTTCCAGGTATACGACGCGTGAACGTGTAACCTTCTTGGTGGGGCCACGGCGGGTTCTAATATTTCCAACTCAAATTTAGTAACCTGGCCTTGATAAAATACCACTCCTCATTACTGTAGCAAATGCCTCAAGAGAGCTTTAGATTATAAGGCCGAACCCGGCTCTCCCTTTTCCATTTAATGAAATTTATTCTGTCAGTACGGCACTTATAAAATAAATCTCCATAACAAATTTAAAATACTTCGAGAGATTTTCTATCCTTCCAGAGATATGTATTAAGAAGTTTTTAGTATGTATGGGAGGCGACATGCCTCCTTTTTTAATAACTCACATTTTTTCCAAGAGCAATTGATACATTGTGTATACACAACTCCATACCAAGTTCCAGTATTCTTCCACAAACACTTCCAGGGATATGTGGCAAGAAAAAGTAAATTTATACTGGAAGTGCCACGCCTTTTTTTCTTATAACCCTAATCTTCTCCCATGAATTTACAATTGATTTTACATACCCCAGTACCAAGTCCCAATACTCTACCATGATCACCTCTAGAGATAAGCAGTATAAAACAGGAAATTTTTACGGGAGGAACCATGTCCCCTTTTCGAATAACGCAAATTTTTCTCCATGAGTATGGAATTAATTTTGTATACACATCTCGGTGCCAAGTTCCAGTCCTCTGCAATAAACACCTCCAGAGATATGCAGCATAGAAAAATCAATTTGCATGGGAGTTGCCACACCACCTTTTCCAATAACTCTCATTTTTCTCCATGAGTATGGTATTAGTTTCACATACATACATACATATGTATTTCCATACTAAGCTTGAGTGCTTTACCCCAAACATTTGAAGTGATATGCAATATGAAACTTTCAGTCACTATGGGAGGTGCTACGCGTCTTTTCCAAAAGCGTCCATTTTTCTCCGTGAATATGAACATGATTTCACACAGTGTGGGGAAACTGTTATTCTGATTCTTCTTCTTCTTCTTTTTTGGCGCTGTAACCGCCTAAGCGATTTTGGCCGAGTCCAACAAAGCACGCCAGTCGTTTCTCCTCTGTGCCAACTGACGCC
>NW_016159102.1:9996-10555 GCF_001687245.7 Rhagoletis zephyria
AAACCTAGTTTGTAAAACGTTTGTTGGTATATATCTTAATGAAAATGCACACCAAATTGCTCAGATTGATGAGGAAACCCGACTTAGCCATACCGGATTAACTTGCTTTGTGTGCACAGGGAAATTCCAGCATAACTTAATTAATCACCAAACCTACTTGATCAAATTAAGAGTTAATGATTAAAAATTAATTTTTTAAACGCGGTTACGATTAACTGTTTAGCCAGATTAAAATTAATCATGATTAACTGTTATCAGTTTGAATTTAATCGAATTAACTAATTAAAATATCAATCGATTAATGCCATCATTGATTTCACATACATATCACTATACCAAGTTTCAGTTCTCTCCCACAAATACTTCCAGAGATATGTATGTAATATGAAAATTCCAATTTGTATGGGAGGGGCCTTGAGTTATCGGACTTACTTTCAGTCTAAGACCATCCTTCCGAAATCCGTAGTAAGTGTACTAAATTTCTTTCTGATCGAAAAACCGGTTAAGGAAGTAGCCTATTTTTCAATCCATAGTCCAGCCCATCTTTGAGCAAAATTTT
>NW_016159102.1:10810-25793 GCF_001687245.7 Rhagoletis zephyria
TTCAGACTTTTCCGCGTATTAATTTAATTAAACTTTTTAGCAGGTGGTAACTCCTAAAAAAAGCNCCTAGGTCATAAGCTATCTGTGTGCAAAAATTCATGCAAATCCGTTAAGTCGTATCCGCGTATTAATATAATTAAACTTTTTTAACAGGTGGCAACTCTTCATAAGCCATCTCTGTGCGAAATGTCATGCAAATCTGTTCAGTCGTTTCCGCGTATTAATGTAATTAAAACTTTTTTAACAGGTGGCAACTCTTCCAAAAGATTAGGCTATTTTCCACAGTAGGTCACAAGCTATCTGCTTGCAAAATTTCAGGCAAATCCATTCAGTCGTTTCCGCGTATTAATTTAATTAAACTTTTTTAACAGTTGACAACTCTTAAGAACAAGNTAATGTAATTAAAACTTTTTTAACAGGTGGCAACTCTTCCAAAAGATTAGGCTATTTTCCACAGTAGGTCACAAGCTATCTGCTTGCAAAATTTCAGGCAAATCCATTCAGTCGTTTCCGCGTATTAATTTAATTAAACTTTTTTAACAGTTGACAACTCTTAAGAACAAGAGCCTATTTTCCAATCTAGGTCATAAGCTATCTGTGTGCAAATTTTCATTCAAATCCATTCAGTCGTTCCCGCATATTAAATAAATTAAACTTTTTTAACGGGTGGCAACTCTTAAAAAATAGCCTATTAACCAATCTGGCCCATAAGCTATCTGCGTACCAAATTTAATGCACATCCGTTCAGTCGTTTCCGCGTGATGATTTCCCAAACATACAAACTTTCACATTTATAATATTAGTAAGATAAGATGTGCGTGATGGTGAAGATGTATTTGCTTGTGCGCCAACGATTAAAGAGGAGATTGACGTCCAGTAAATCTTACTAGACAACGTCTTGGTTTCCACGAAACCTGTTTTGCCAATTAAAACTGAACGATAAGGAGGATTTCTTTAAAGCAATACGAATGAGTGTCCCCAAGTTCAATGTCCTTTTAACTCTGCTAAGAGAAAAGCTTCAACGGTTTTCCAGGAGTGAGCCAATAAACGAAGAGACCCGCTTGGAAATTACTTTGACGTAATTAAGTTCATATAGATGTAAACAAATTTAAGTAACCAAAAATATTCCCTCAGATATTTATCACAAGGCTGCAGTCCACAGTTTTTGGCTTGGTCTCACAAAATTGGCGTTTCTACAATAAGAAACATAATTTACGAAACATGTGATGCGATTTGGAGCTAATTACATTCAGTATTGTTTCCCCACCAAATGAAAGAGAGTGGAAGGACATTGCCGACAGGTTTGCCAACAAATTTTTAGCTTGTGTGCTCAATAAATAATATTTTCATGTATATGGAAAGGTTTTATGTGAAGACAGGAATGCCGCATTGCCTTGGCGCAATAGACGGTAAACACATAAGAATAGTTTGCCCTAAGCGTAGTGGTTCTCTCTACTACAATTATAAAAAGACATTTAGTATCGTCTTAACGGCAATGTGTGATCCTGACTATTCGTTCCTGTTTGTCGATGTAGGTGCGTTGGGAAGCCAAAGCTATGGAGGAATCTTCGCACGTAGTTCCTTTGGAAACATGATACTGAGAAACAATCTTGAACTTCCTCCTGCTGATAATCTTCCCGGTAAGTTAAATATGTATTAACATATACAGGACTACGGAGAAGGTCGTCTTAGATACTTAAGGAAATTATTATTAAGGTCACTTCTGATTAATTTGGTCATATGAAATGATGATTAAAACGTAACCGTTTTCGAGATATTCGATTTTAAAGATTATTAAATAAATATTTTTGTTTGCTTGTACGACAGTTATTTTTAAATGTTAGTTCAAGGATCCGATTTTTTTCTGTTTCAGTTAAAGGGTATGCGACTTAAACAAAATCATCAATAAAATTTGAACCAGGANCTGCAGTCCACAGTTTTTGGCTTGGTCTCACAAAATTGGCGTTTCTACAATAAGAAACATAATTTACGAAACATGTGATGCGATTTGGAGCTAATTACATTCAGTATTGTTTCCCCACCAAATGAAAGAGAGTGGAAGGACATTGCCGACAGGTTTGCCAACAAATTTTTAGCTTGTGTGCTCAATAAATAATATTTTCATGTATATGGAAAGGTTTTATGTGAAGACAGGAATGCCGCATTGCCTTGGCGCAATAGACGGTAAACACATAAGAATAGTTTGCCCTAAGCGTAGTGGTTCTCTCTACTACAATTATAAAAAGACATTTAGTATCGTCTTAACGGCAATGTGTGATCCTGACTATTCGTTCCTGTTTGTCGATGTAGGTGCGTTGGGAAGCCAAAGCTATGGAGGAATCTTCGCACGTAGTTCCTTTGGAAACATGATACTGAGAAACAATCTTGAACTTCCTCCTGCTGATAATCTTCCCGGTAAGTTAAATATGTATTAACATATACAGGACTACGGAGAAGGTCGTCTTAGATACTTAAGGAAATTATTATTAAGGTCACTTCTGATTAATTTGGTCATATGAAATGATGATTAAAACGTAACCGTTTTCGAGATATTCGATTTTAAAGATTATTAAATAAATATTTTTGTTTGCTTGTACGACAGTTATTTTTAAATGTTAGTTCAAGGATCCGATTTTTTTCTGTTTCAGTTAAAGGGTATGCGACTTAAACAAAATCATCAATAAAATTTGAACCAGGAACAGATACAAATGCCTGCTTGATAAAATTTTCAGAAGTGTTTCTTACTTAACATCATTAAAAAAGAACTTTTGTATGGAAACTATTCTGTAAATTATTTTAAAAATTAGCATGTCCTTTAAGTAAAAAGGTGTTATNTTAAAAAAGAACTTTTGTATGGAAACTATTCTGTAAATTATTTTAAAAATTAGTATGTCCTTTAAGTAAAAAGGTGTTATACTTCAATCAAAGAAGCAACCCGAAGGCAGATTGCAGGCTCAACATGTGAAGGGTAAAATTTCATAAGAAAAGAATTAAAAAATACGTTAATAAAACAAACAACTTAACCGATTTATGCATTATAATTCCATATCGATATCGCCGCTCCTATTCCCGACCAACATTCACATTCTTTTCTTTAAATTAATCCATTTAAATTTCGGACATTAAGTCATATAACCAAATTAATCAGAAGTAATCTAAATAATAATGTCCTTAAGTATCTAGGACGACTTTCCCGGTAACCCTGTAAACATATAAATATGTATATACAGATACACACATACATATATACATGCAAGAAAAAAGTCTGCAAAGTTTATTTGAAAAGATCTCACAGCTATTAAAATGTTCGTTATTTGACTCTAAAATCCTCTCAAAGTAACCTTTCAAACTAATAGGGCATTCGCACGAGGCGATTTTACAGGCAACAAAAGTTGAATACGAAGTTGAATGAGAAGTTGAAAGTGAAAAAGTTGCCATCCCTATTCAGACGAGGCGATTTTCGATTCAACACGAGTCGTTATTTACATTATTGAAAATGAATTTAAATCGCAAAATTTGATCAATTGGCATAAATTTGGTAAGCCAAGCGTTGGTAGAAGTGCTTTTAGCGAAGCTGAAAGATAAAATAAGAGTAAAAAAGTAAAAAAGAAAAAAAAGTATGATACAGAACAGTGTTGGCATTTTTGGTACAATTGTACTTGTTTTATACAATTTCATTTACAATATACTTTCCTACTACGCAGTACTTTTTAGTAAAATTTTGTAATGAATACTAAAAATATATAGCTCTGAAAATTCACAGCAAGAAATTTTTTGTGTTCTCTTTGGTTCGCCTGTTCGTATTTNCTCAAAATAAATCTAGGAAATCGAATTAAAAAGCTCGAAATTTTTACGAAAGTGTGTTGGTTTTTTTTTAATGTTGCACAAAGTTTGAACCTGGAACTTGTACAGCTTTTCTTAAAATATAAACCGTATTTTTACAAAAAATAATTAAAATTGAATACTATTAAGATAAATGGTCAAATCTTGTCGTAAAGTTTTGATAAGCACTTGAAATGCTATAAAAATGTCAAATTTTAGTACTGAATCCAAAGAAAATGTCTCTTTTATCCATTAATATCAACTTAAATATGCTTTTTGTTAAGATGTATACCTGAAAATGTGTGCATACATACATATTTGCGTTAAATGCAGTACATGTGCACGTGGAATCAATTTGTAAAAGTGTAAACTACGTAAACGTATGTAC
Organism: Rhagoletis zephyria; assembly: GCF_001687245.7. Classification (NCBI taxonomy): domain Eukaryota; kingdom Metazoa; phylum Arthropoda; class Insecta; order Diptera; family Tephritidae; genus Rhagoletis; species Rhagoletis zephyria. The sequence continues at coordinate 15,021 of NW_016159102.1, forward strand.
ATAAACAATAAAACTTTCTCATGAATACCATAAAATCATTGGTCTTGAAGGGAATGTACTAAGAAAATATATGAGCGAATTAAAAAGTGTATACAATTTATAGCCGAAAAGTACATTTTTTGTATAGATTTCGTACTGAAGGAACAATTTAATTTCCCAACACTGATACAGAATGTAAACAAACACAGGGTTGCAAGGAAAAAAAGTTGAACGAGCTCAAAGTTGGCTGGCGACCAACTTTGTTGAAAGCGATTAGTTGAAAGGCCGTTCGGACGAGGCGATTTTTGCTTTCAACTAAAAGTTGCCTGAAAAATCGCCTCGTGCGAAAGCCCTATAAGGGAGTAATTGCAAACATTTTTACATACATATCTATATATGGGGCCTTCCAGCATAAACCGAGCACCATTTGACTTTTGCATCTCCGAATGTTTTCATAATTTTAGGGTTTAGTACCAATTGAGAGAGGCCTCTCTGATATTTTTCATATGTGTTTTGTCCAACCATTTTCGAGATATCGATTTTTAAAGTATGGGCATTTAAAAAAAATCGATATCTCGAAAATGGTTGGACAAAACACATATAAAAAAATCAGGGAGGCCTCTCTCAATTGGTACTACAACGTAAACAATTATAAAAATATACGAAGATTCAAAAGCCAAATTATGTCGCAATAGGGCTGGAATGCCCCGTAAACATAAACATATACATATGTATATATATTACGTGTAAGCATTTGAAATTTCATTACTAGGGAGAAATACAAGATTTCGATACTATTTTGAGGGAGACAACGCTTTCCCCCTGAAGCCGAACCTAATGCGCCAATATCCAGGTCGGAATTTGTCAACAGCTAAACCAAACTTTAATAAAAAACTGTCATCTGCCCGAGTACATATTGAAGACGCTTTTGGTATTTTGGTAAATAGATGGCGAATACTCCACACGACTATCCACGCAGCACCGAAAAATTTGGATAAGATAGTACTAGCCACAGTAGTTCTCCACAACTATTTAATGCTTGATAGAAACAGCGGCTACTTCGATCCAAACTTAGTGGATCACGTAGAAAATGGAGTTTTTACTCCAGGGACATGGAGACAAACTTCGACAGGAATGAGATCCATCCGCATTTCCCAAGCCAACCGTTCTACAGCTGAAGCATTTCAAGCGAGAGATGAATTGGCGGATTATTTACTCAATAATTAAACGTTTTTTTTTATTATTTAAATGCACTTTATTTCCATTCATTTCATGCTAATAAACGTCCATTTGTTTTTCGTACCGCTTGAGCTATCTAGTTAAATACAGTGTAAATTTATTGAAATTCCATATCCAAGTGTGATCTTCAAGGTTCTATGCAATTTGTTCATATATCAAGAATCATATATGTGTGAAATTTGTACTCATAAATTCAGTCCAAATAATAATTTCATAAAAACCAAGAGTCTGCCATGAAAATTCAGTTTAGCACCATATAAATAATATAAAACTTAAAATTATTCAGACATACATATACAGTTTTTACTAAAGTTCCTACTCTGGGACATTTGACCATCATTTCTCATAAAAAATTTCCCCTTGAACCCAAATATGAAGTTAAATATAGCCAAATTTAGGGTTTTTGAGGTGTGGAAAAAGTACAAACACATAATTGCAAATTTTTTGAACATAGCTGTCCAATCTTAAAATTTCTGTTTACATTTATGAAGCTTATCAAATCTTCTATCATCTATGTCAATGACATTTTCCAAGCGGATAAGTAGTTTAAGAGCTATTGTTTGGTTTATCGACAAGTTTGCATAATTTTTAACCAAATTAAAAAAAACAAAAGAGTATGAAAATCTAATAAGCTTCACCTGTGCAAAAAGAAATTCGAGAATGGCCATTTGTATAAAAAGAGAAATAAATTACTTAGCGAGTCAATAAAGTTTAGGTACACAGAATTTGTTTGCAATACGGGCAACTATTTTTAAAACATTTTAAGTTTCGCTAAGTTTTTATAAAAATATGGTTAACTCTACAACAAAACCCCCGAAAATCAGAGTTCCAGATCTTGTGTCAAAAATCAATTGTAAGTCCTAGCTACCTCAGACTTGCACTGTATTGTACTAAAATTGAATTTTTTTTTCATTCGTTTTTTTATTGCAACTAGTATATACATACAAAATTAATACTAACAAGCAATTTGTATCGAGTAAATTAAAAGATAAAAGAAAAGCTTTGTGTATCTTATACACTTGTAGACAAATATGCAAGTAACATTTCCGCTATTCGCTTTCCATCAGGTCTGATACAGTTTACCGCTTGAGCCATCTACGCTGCGCAGTCGTTTTAGGTAGACTTGAAGCTTCATCGTTGATGTGGGATTTTAGACGCTATTTGTGAGCAATGGCTTTCCAGCGCAATTTAGCGTCAAGCGTAATACCCAAGTGTTTCGCTTCGTTGACGTGTGGAATATTTAACGCATCGATGTAAACTGGTTTGAATGAATTTAGAATTTAGAATGAATTTAGAGTAAACACTATATGCACAGATTTAGTGTTGTTTAGTTTTATGCGCCACTTTTTAGCCCATGTTACAACAGAATTGACGGCCTCGTGAAGTTTAATCGTTGCATTTTCGATGGTGTCATCCACTGCCAAGAGCGCGGTATCATCCGCAAATGTCGCGGTTACGTGCTGGCTTCATACAGGTAAGTCGTGAGTATATAAAAGATAGGGAAGTGGCCCCAGAATACTCCATTGTGGACACCGGCGGTTATTCTCTTTAAGTTTGAAAAAGTGTTGTCATATTTTACGCGAAAATATCTGTCGTCCAGATATGATGCCAGTAGTTCGCAGTATTGCATAGGCAGTAAATTCTTTAGTTTTTGTTGCAACCCTTCATGCCACACCATATCAAAAGCTTGCGATACATCAAGGAAAACGGCTGAACAAATTTTCTTGGATTCCAATACACCTTCAATGGTATTTACAACTCTGTGAATTTGGTCGATCGTTGAGTGCTTCTTTCTTAAACCGGATTGGTGCATAGGGATCAAGTTTTTATTGTCAATTATGGGTAAAAGACGCATTAAAAGTAATTTCTCGAATAGTTTCGATAGTATTGGCAGAAGTGATATCGGTCTATATGACGACACATCGTTGAGCGATTTGCTAGGCTTGGGTATCATGATTACTTCAGCTGTTTTCCAATATATGGGTACGTGCTTCAAGCTAAAACACGTATTAATTAGGTCGGATAAAATCTCAATCCATTTACAAGGCAGATTGAGCAGAACTTCAGACGGCGACTTTTTTCGTTCCAATTTACGAATTTACGAGTTTGTTGACTTTATTTTATTTTGACTTCTTTGCTGGAGACCTAGATTGCTGCCAACGACATCGGAACTTCCCCTTTACAGATATTAAGCTTCTTATATACGCAGAATATGTTTTGCCGTGGGAGGATAGCATTTAAGGGGGCGTACTATTCTACGCTGATATCTGTATTTGTTGCGTAATCTTCAATACCGCATTATCAAGCTGATCAGTGGAATCAATTTGGGCATTAGGCTTATCTAATTCTTCCATCTGCATTTGGAAATTTTCCCAATCAGTAAATTTATTTACTAACTTGCATGGATGTTGATTTACTGCTGGATTTTCAGAAATGACTAGTGTCACAGGTTGTTCAATCTCAGGGGATTGATTAGAGCGGCACAGCGTGCACCGGAGAAACTAAATCCACAATAAATAAAACTGATTGGGATTTCGTATAATTCAAAAAGTTTAAATAGTTCTTTTATTGAAGTAATTCAAAGTATTGATGCAATACAACGACAATTTTGAGCCCGAGTGTCTTTTGAAACGGAAAGTTGAAAATGCAGGTGCGATGCGGCTGCGGCGGTCATTACAGAAGAAGTTAAAAAGAATTTTAATTGCGGACACAGGTCACCCCATGGCTTGCTTACAATAGCAACTATTACAAAGCATTTTTCAAATGTAAATTCACATGGCAAAATAACGTTGGCGGCCGCACGCATTTTACAAAGAAAAGGAAAATTCAATCTAATGGAACTCGATTAAGTTAGTGTCCATGTCCTCGACATGCCGGCCCGCCTGCACCGGTGCGAGGTGAAGCAGTTCTTGTAGCTTTTCCAATGGCAGCACAGAACGATTGAAAAGGTTGCGGATGCGTTGTTGAACGGGGTGGCTGTCGCCATACGCCTGCTTCCTGGATTTCTTTACCACGCGGCTGGGGAATGTGGTTCGTCCACTGCGGCCTGACCTATGCCCATCCTCGCGGCGATTGCGTTCAGGGACCAGCGGCGTAGAGCGGTGCGGTATGGGGCGCCTTCCCACATTGATGGCAGCTGTCTGCTGAGTTGCACGCACCTGTGATGTGCGATGATGCCAAACAGATGATGCAGTATTTGTGCACTCGCGCGGACTCGTACTGCTCCTCGGACGTCATGGCCTTAAACGCATGGCAAAACCTCAGTGAGTGATAGCGGCAGCACAGACGGCATTGATTTAGCTCCATCGTGTATCTGTTCATCTACGAAGAAAAAGCGCAAAACTTAAATAGTCACATGTCAGTGTACAGTAAACAGGGGTTATAGAGTTAGTTGGAGTGTGATAGTTTTAAGAGGCAATTAAAAACGAGGTCCTCCGAAGGGGGCAGTACGCATAGTTTTGTGACGTTGCGAATGACTATGCCGGCTTGTGTGCGAACATCCACTACTCGTACATTTTGGTCAGCACCCGAATGGAGTTTGGTGACTCGGCCAAGCCGCCAATCATTTGGGGGCAAGAGATCGTCTTTGATGACCACCAAATCTCCTTCGCTAATATTGAGCTGCGGGTGTTTCCATTTGTATCTCTTGTGCAGTTCTTGCAAGTACTCGGTTTTCCAACGTGAGCTGAACTGCTGATGGAGAACTTTCAATTTTTGCCATTTTGTAGTGAGAGATACATTTTCGCCATTCGGTTCGGGTAGGGAAACCAAGGGGGTGCCGCGGAGAAAATGGCCCGGCGTTAAGGGTAGTAAGTCGCTTTGGTCTTGTGACATGGGGGAGAGAGGGCGCGATCGATCCGAATGAGGAGATTGGTGAATTCCTCGAAAGTGAATTAGTGGTTTCCAGCGACTTTGGTGAAGTGGGTTTTAAAACTTTTTACGGCGGCTTCCCACAGACCGCCCATGTGAGGGGCATATGGCGGAATGAATTGCCAAGAGAGTCCCTGTACCGCATATCGCTCTGCAACATCAGAAGCTGCCTCCTTGAGGAATAGGACGAAATCGCGCTGGATAGCCCGCTGTGCTCCGATAAACGTCTTCCCATTGTCCGACATAATTTTGTTTGGCAGTCCGCGGCGACCGACGAATCGAGTGAATGCGGCTCTGAACGATTCGGTGGTCAAATCTGTGCAGGACTCTAAATGGACAGCCTTGGTGGAGAAGCATACGAATACGCAAACATAAGCTTTTGTGTGGAACGCTCGTCGAAGGGGGGATGTCTTTACCATAAATGGCCCAGCGAAGTCGACACCAGTTGTGTGAAATGGCACAGAGTAAGTTGCACGCTCAGGGGGCAGTGCTGCCCTTATTTGTGATCGCATTCGCTGTTTATAAATGGCGCAAGTCTTGCACTGAAAGATGCAGCTCTTCAGTTTTTGTTTGAGTCTGGGAATATAATACTCTTGCTGCACCATGCGAACCATTAACTGTTTTTCAGCGTGAAGCAAGGTTTTATGCAGAAAATCTAGCAGCAAGGAGCAGGACTTGGAGCCATCTGGGATGATTATGGGGTGTCGTTCATTGTAGCTTAGCGCGGCCTGAGCTAGACGACCATTTACTCGCTTGATCCCCGCTTTGTCCAGCATAGGGTGAGTAGTGAACTTTTTTTGTCAATTGGTTTTGAAGCCTCCAACGCCTGAGTTTCTTCTACAAAATGGTTGCGCTGAGTGATTGCGATCAATTTCAGTTTTGCATGATTTATCTCTTCCTGTGTAAGAGCTAACGTGGTGGGAATTTGGGATTTTTGCGAGTTGCGGATAAAACGATACAAAAAAGCAATAACTCTTAAGGCTCGTGAAAATGAGGAGAATCGATCAAGGATATATGTACATTCTAAGGTGTGGAGGGATTCAGGAGAGGCTGGATTGGAAGGTGCGTTTTTGGGCCAGGAAGTAGATGGTTTGGAGAGCCACTCTGGCCCATTCCACCATAAGCAACATTCAGCTAGATCTTGAGGTTTGCATCCACGGGTGCTTAAGTCTGCTGGGTTGGCACCACTTGGTACGTGGCACCATGGGGTGTTGCTGACGTTGTGGATAATTTGAGTGATTCGGTTGGCCACATATGTATTCCATGTATGTGGTGGTTTTTCAAGCCAAGCTAACACAATTGCGGAGTCTGACCAGAGTCTCAATTCGTGCGGTGGCAGTTTCAGTTGGGATGGGATATGGTGGATAAGTTTTGATAACAACACGGCGCCGCAGAGTTCTAAACGTGGCAGGCTTACCGTTTGCAAGGGTGCAACTTTAGTTTTGGCCACAAAAACATATAAACACAAGCACAGAACGCTTTTTCGGAGGCGTCAGCGAAACCGTGCAGCTGTATGCATTTGTCTGGGGAGAATTGTACCCATCGGAGTATGTTAATGGTGCTTATGGCTTGGAGGTCCTCGCGAAAAGTGTTCCACTTATGGAAAGCTTGTGGGCTTAACGTGTTCGTCCCAGTCAGTTCCTTCTAACCATAGTTGTTGGAGGAGAATTTTAGCAAGTATCATTATTGGCGATAGCCATCCTGCCGGGTGGAAAAGTTTCGCCACCGCTGACAGTATTTGACGTTTTCTGCTCGACTTATAGGCGGGTAGGGGGTCATAAGAGTAGGAGAAGAAGTCAGTTAGTGCGTTCCATCTTATTCCAAGCGTTTTTGTAGAGCTTGTGTCGTGGAATTTAAGAAACTCAGCATCTAAGATATCGGTATCTGGGATTAATTCAAGGATTTTAGATTGATTTGCTGTAATTTTTTTCAGTGGAAAGCCTGCCGATTTTAGAGCTTCGATAGTATGGGTCATAGAGTTGAGAGTGGACTGTATATTGTGTCCGCCAGAGGGTACATCATCTACATATGTATCGTGTAGTATGATGTTTTTGGCAAGAGGGTATTTCATTTGGCAATCGTGATCTAACTGGTGAAGCGTGCGAATTGCCAGATATGGGGCGCAGTTAACACCGAAGATGACGGTTTTTAACTTAAAATCTTCGATTGGCAGATGAGGGGATTTCCTAAAGAGAATCCTTTGGAAATTTTGATATTTTTTACGGACGGACATTTTTTCTATGTCGCCATTGAAAACGAATTTATAAAGACGCCACTTGAGGATAATGGACGTCAAGTCGTTTTGGAGTATTGGGACTGTATAAAGAACATCATTCAGGGAGTTTCCTGAATGTGATATCTTAGAGGCGTTAAAGACGACACGCACTTTTGTCGTTTTGCTGTCGGGCTTTAAGACAGCATGATGGGGTAAATAAAATGAAAAATATTTTCCGTCTTTTATTACTTCAAGGGGTGAAGCCTGCTCCATGTGATTCATTTTTAAGTACTCATTCAGCACCTCTGAGTACTTGTCGCGCAATTCCGCCCTTTTCTCCAGAGTCCTTTCGATGCTTATGTATTGTTGCTGTGCTGCTGGCCGGGAGTTACCTAAGGCAAGCGCGTCCGGGAATTCTGGTTTGAAGGGAAGTTTTACCACGTATCGTCCATCGTCTCGTCTGGCGGTCGTGGTCTTGTAAAGTTCCTCGCAGAAATCGTCTTCAGCTGATTTGGGTTGAGCGGTTTCTATCTCCTCCTGCTCCCAAAACCTTTTGAGCAGCGTGCTGAGTTCGGGTTCTATTGCCTCTGTGACTCGGGTGGAGAACGTCGAGATATGTTCTCTGACTGGACCGCTGAGTATCCATCAAAATATTGTGTTTTGGGCTAATAAGGTGCCATGGATGTTGTATTGTAGCCCTTCCAGGAGTATTTGGGGACTTATATCGCTGCCTATCACCATATCGATTTTTGCTGGTGTAAAACAGTTAGGGTCAGCAAGCTGGAGGGAGCGTAATTCGTCTATATTGACATTTGACACTTTGAATGTGGGCAGAAAGTGGGGGAGCTGAGGGAGGATGATTGCGTTTGCTGTGATTTTCTGACCCAAATCAGATGAACATAGCGTTATTTCGCAAATTTTGTTCGAATTTTGTTCTACCATTCCTCCCATTCCAGAGATTTGGTAGTGAATTTCTCTAGTGGGTAGGCCAAGGAGTTTTTGAATTCGTGACGCCACAAAGGTCTTCTGTGACCCTTGATCGACTAGAGCACGAATTTTATGATATTCTCCTGCGAAGTATATTGGGACTATTGCTGTGGGGAGTAGGGTTGTTGCGCTGCTACTTGAAAAATGGGAAGAAACCTTTTGAGCATTACTGTCAGATTGGCTTTTTATAAGTGCCCCTTTGGCAGCCTGCTCGAGTGTCGAAGGCTGTTCTTGTTCTATTCTATTTTGGGTCGATGTTTGCGCTACGGTTCTTTGAGGTATTGGGTTGGCCCTAGACGATTGGGATGGTGGCTGTAAATAGAGGAGAGAGTGATGTCTTTTTTGGCAGTACATAGGAACTTGCTCTGACAATCGCGTTTGAGGTGGAAGTACGAGAGGCAATTCTCACAATATTTATTGTCTCTCACGAACTTGAGGCGCTCGGTTACAGGAAGCGCTTTGAACTTCACGCATGTTTTCATGGGGTGGTTAGAATTACATAACTTACATGATACTTGCTGATTTAGTTCAGTGTGGAAATTATGGGTCCTAGTTTTATTGAAGAAAGTTGAGTTCTGATTTACTGCTTTGGGAGTGAAACTCGGCAGAGGTGTTCTGGCTTTGCCAGGGCGGTAAGTGCTGAGTCTCTCTACAACTTCATACCGGGTTGTTAAGAACTCATTCATATCAGCCCACTGCGGCAGTTCTTTCGAGAACTCAGCGACTGTTCCCACAAAGAAGGGGTTTCACTGGGCTGTTTTGACGAGCAAATATACACAAGGATGGGGTCCCAGTCAGAGGTTGGGATTCCTTGTGCTGCCAAAGTGGATAAACAGTTGTTTATCGCTGTTTGGAGTTTCTGAATCTGCTCACCGTTCTCTGAATAAATCGATTGGGGATTGAAAAGTGTTTTTAATTGGTTATCGACCAATATTCTGCGGTTTTCATACCGCGCTTTCAGTGCATCCCAGGATAATTGAAAGCTTTCGTCAGTCAACGGGTATTGTTTAACANATACCGCGCTTTCAGTGCATCCCAGGCTAATTGAAAGCTTTCGTCAGTCAACGGGTATTGTTTAACTAATTGCTCTGCCTGGCCTCTAGTTTTTTGTCGAAAATGGAAGAGTTTATGGGCTGGTGTTAGCTTANTTTCGTCAGTCAGCGGGTATTGTTTAACTAATTGCCCTGCCTGGCCTCTAGTTTTTTGGCGCAAATGGTAGAGTTTCTGGGCTGGTGTTAGCTTGGGGTGATTTCCATAGACTGCCGTGAACATATCCCTAAAGGCAGGCCAGTCTTCGTACCCACCATGAAAGACTTCGGTGTCACATGGTGGTACTTTGATAAATACTTCAGAGGAGTTTGAAGAATTTGCGAGGTTACGGGGTGGTGGTGGTGGGGGGAAAAGCTGCATAGCGTCTAAAATCTGGGACATACAATTCTCGTAGCTCTCTGAGTACTTTCNGGTTGGGAGAAAAGCTGCATAGCGTCTAAAATCTGGGACATACAATTTTCGTAGCTCTCTGAGCACTTTTTATATTTTTGTTCGATTGAGCCACTTGACTCATCGTGATCTCCGGAAAGGGATACTGCTCTAAAGGATGCAACGAGTGATTCCCACAATCTGTCCAGTTGCTGGATCTTGACCTTCAATAGGGATTCTGTCTGGTCAGCTATAAGTGTTGCTGACCATGTAGAGTAAAAGGACTCTAATCTATTGCTTTCAAAAATGAATGCTTGGAGGCTTGCAGCAGAATCATTATCATTAGAAGTTAGTGATTTTTTTTCCATGGTATGTGGGATGGGTAATTCAGGTCAGGTGAATTATATAAATCTAACTTGTTGTAATATTAAATGATCAATTCGAGCTGAATTATTTATTAAATTTACTTAAAAATAATGCTTTGATTATTTTATTTATTTTGCGTGGGTACTGGTTTTGTCCCACTGTGAGTCAATTGCTTTTTGCTACACTGTACTGTCCTAGTGCGTCTAAGTCCAGTAACAGTGCTTTTTATGTGCCGTGCAAGAGCGAAAAAAGGAGGGTGAAGCTTATTTGTATACGCGTTGGAATGTATGTATGTACGAACCTCGGCGGTGTTCTATATCTACTAGTAAAAGAGCGCGCGTTAACCGAATTGCGTTTGAAGTGGACTAACGGGTATTAAAGGGGAAACAAACAACCAAGTATTTATATATACATACTAGCCAATGCCCGCTTTCTTCGCGGCGCCTAATAAGAGCTTTTGCGTTAGCCAATGCAAAAGAGCGTTTAAAAACAAAATTAGTCTGTAAAGTCAAAGTTTTTGATTTAAGTTGAAACCACTACGGCGCAGTATCTTCCTCACACATAGGCAAATAGTAGTATCGCTGTGATACCATATGGAATACCAATCCCTTTTGGTGTCATGAGCTTTACTGATGGTCTTATTTTCACCTGTGAGATCTCTGCCAATCATGCGTAATCTTTTTGTATGATCTTACGTA
>NW_016159102.1:27946-38337 GCF_001687245.7 Rhagoletis zephyria
GAACCCTGGTAGTGGCAGAAAAAAAGGATTTGCTTGCGAAATTAAGGCAAAGGAAGTGTTATCTGCTTTTAAGAAAAATCCTGGACTTTCGGTAAGAGATGTCGGCAAAAAATTAAACATGTCGTCTTCGTATATACAAAGAGTATGCAAAACAGCAGGACTACGTTCTTACAAAGTGAATGCAGCACCTAATCGCAACGGTAAGCAAAATTTGTTGGCGAAACAACGTGCTCGGAAATTGTACGACAGTCTGGCTGACTTCCAAAACGTCAATTGCTTTGCATACGTACAAAGTATAAGGTTCCATAACATCGAACTACAAAATATTGGCAATGTATACTGTTCCAAAACGCATTCGAAAAGTTATCGAAACGCAACGCTAGAGCAATCAGCGCATCAGAAACAAAGTTGATGCTTCGTTTGGTGTTTCATAAATGGAAAATTCAGAATTATTGTTCATTGCTATATTGAATATTTAAAATATACAATGTATGTATGTATATGGTTGCAATGTGCCGCAACTCTGCATATGGAAACAGTTTGAATACCGCAGTATAACAGTTACCAAACATTATATTGATAAGTTTTGGAAGTCAGCCTCTCATACAAAAATTTGGCTGTATTGTTATGGACGACGAATCGTACGTAAAAGCCGATTTTAAACAAATCCGGGGCCGCGAATTTCACACTGCAAATAAAAGAGGCAATGTTGCAGATAAATATAAAAACAAAAAGTTTGACAAATTTCCCAAAAAGTTTCTCATTTGGCACGCAATTTGCCAATGCGGCTTCAAAAGTGATCCTTTTGTAAGCACTGGTACAATTAACCAAGAAATTTATGTTAAGGAGTGTCTGCAAAAGCGACTTTTACCTCTTATACGGCTTCATAAAGATCCAGTGCTTTTTTGGCCTGATCTCGCGATATGTCATTACGGAAAAATGGCTTTAGGATGGTAACATAGAAACAAAGTGTATTTTGTAGCAAAAGAGGTGAATCCACCTAATTGTCCAGAGCATCGGCCGATCGAAACCTACTGGGCCGTTATGAAATCCAAACTTCTTAAGACCCACAAAGCTGTAAAAAACGCACAACAATTCAAAAATAAATGGCAGCTGGTTTCCAAGGAAATCACTGAAACTTCTGTGCAAGGGCTAATGAAGGACATAAAGTCAAAATTGCGATCGTTTGCTTATTACAAGGAGAATTAACTCTTTTTTAACGAATTTCAATAAAACTAAGTTTAGATGTAAATATATGTAAATATCGTTGAATTCCATTAATATATTTATGTTTTAGAACGTTTTAACTGTGACCAGTTTTTTTCGTGTACATTCTTTATAACTAATCGAGTAAAGTGTAAAGTGAAGGGGAATACAAAAATGAATTGGTGAAGTGGCTGCTTTAAGGAGAATAGGAGTGATAAATGTATGCTAATTTCCAAATTTTACAAAAAAGGGCATATTTCAAACCCAATTTGTAAATAAATTAGTGACCAAAAATACCAATAGTGGATGTTAAAATAATGGGTAGACCCTTGGATCGGGTCACCCCTTTGGACGCAATTATCCGAAATAGGTGGGCCACTTACTAAACAGTAACCAAGTTTACTTTTACTTTTCAATTTTTCTTGCAGGTATTGCTGCTAGCGCTTTATTTTCATATGACGGCGCACGTTTAACGCCCAGCACTATACTTTTTTGTTTGATAAACTTAACTTTTACTTTTTAATTTTTCGCGCGCCCGTTTTTTCCGCTTAGGAATTTTTCTCCTCTTGTTTTTCACTGCACTTGCACTGTTGATATTTGTTTTTTTTACAAGCTTTTTATTTCACTATATTCGACCGTTGCACATATATGTATGCACGAGAACCGCGGACCGCTTTTGCCCGCTTTCGTTCGCTTCNGCTTTTTTGGCCTGATCTCGCGATATGTCATTACGGAAAAATGGCTTTAGCATGGTAACATAGAAACAAAGTGTAANATTAGTGACCAAAAATACCAATAGTGGATGTTAAAATAATGGGTAGACCCTTGGATCGGGTCACCCCTTTGGACGCAATTATCCGAAATAGGTGGGCCACTTACTAAACAGTAACCAAGTTTACTTTTACTTTTCAATTTTTCTTGCAGGTATTGCTGCTAGCGCTTTATTTTCATATGACGGCGCACGTTTAACGCCCAGCACTATACTTTTTTGTTTGATAAACTTAACTTTTACTTTTTAATTTTTCGCGCGCCCGTTTTTTCCGCTTAGGAATTTTTCTCCTCTTGTTTTTCACTGCACTTGCACTGTTGATATTTGTTTTTTTTACAAGCTTTTTATTTCACTATATTCGACCGTTGCACATATATGTATGCACGAGAACCGCGGACCGCTTTTGCCCGCTTTCGTTCGCTTCTTAAATTCAACTGAACTGAACTGAACTGGAGTTGGCGAGAATTTGCCTTTGCCAAGGAGTAGGCGTATGTTCAGTGAACGTGCTTTTCTTGCTTAGAGGGTTGCCGATTCAGTTTTAAATGGATCGTAAGGACCTATGTTCAATCTCAGGGGATAATTAGAGCGGCACAGCGTGTACCGGAGAAACTAAATCCACAATAAATAAAACCGATTGGGATTTCGTATAATTCAAAAAGTTTAAATAATTCTTTTATTGAAGTAATTCAACATATTGATGCAATACAACGACAATTTGAGCCCGAGTGGCTTATGAAACGGAAAGTTGAAAAAGCAGGTGCGATGCGGCTGCGGCGGTCGTTACAGAAGAAGTTAAAAAGAATTTTAATTGCGGACACAGGTCACCCCATGGCTCGCTTACAATAGCAACTATTACAAAGCATTTTTCAAATGTAAATTCAAAATGGCAAAATGACGTTGCCGGCCGCACTCATTTTACAAAGAAAAGGAAAATTCAATCTAATCGAACTCGATTAAGTTAGTGTCCACGTCCTCGACACAGGTGAATGGTCAGAATTAAGATCCAAGCCTTCAGTGATGGTTAAATGGGTTGCAGAAACGTTTTTGTAGACAAAGAAGTCGATTAAATCAGGATATTTGCTGGTGTCAGACGGCCAATATGTTGGTTGACCCGTTGAAATCGAGGCACAGGCTGCTCGTTGCAAGGCTTTATAAAGTTCGCGGCCTTTTGTCGTAGTAAGTCTGGAGCCCCAGAAAGTGCTTTCGCGTTAAAGTCACCTCCTATAATAAAACGACCCTTAAACCGATTTAAAAGAGACAAGTAGTCTTCGCATTTTAACTTGTGCCTTGGTGGACTATATAATGCGGTTAAAAGCAATGGCTGGTTATAAGTTTTAATGGAAGCGGAAGTAGATTGAAACTCCCTTGTGCTAAGTTGGTCTTCTAGATGGTGTTTTATTTTATTTTTGATTATGACAGCGCTCGCCACCCCTTGCGCAATTGTCAGGATGTATGGTGTGGTAAAGGGTGTAGTTTTTAAAAGACATATGGGATTGCTTGGTGAAGTGAGTTTCAGCAATCAGGCCGATGTCAATATTTTCGTTGTTCAACATAACTTCTAGCTCCTCCTTATGCTTGCTTAAGCCGTTTGCGTTCCATAAAACGACTTTAAGACAGTTATTCATAGTCTAAGAACTGCATATTATTTTCCAGAGCACCCAACCTTTGCTCAAAAGCCATGAAAACCTTTTCCTGTTGCTCAAGTTTTGCTAGAATAAGCGACAACGCATCGGAGCTCTGGGCGGCCATCATATTTCGAGGAGAGTCCTTCGTTATTTGTGCATAGGTTTACGGCTTTGAAGCCGGTTTCGTTGTGGCAGTGTTATGGTTTACGGGAATAGTGGATTTGGTGTTTTCGGGAAGTTTAGGTCTAGTAACCTGCGCTAACTTTTTTGACCTAAGCTCTTTCGCTACTACACAACCGCGGTAGTTTGCAGGATGGGACTCTCCACAGTTACAGCATTTTGGTTTATCTTCTGCAGGTTTGAGACACTCTGAAGTCGGATGCTTCCCAGTACATTTGACACGCCGTGGTGGTTTTCCGCAGAAGTTTTTTGTGTGGCCAAATGATTGGCATTTTTTGCATTAGATTCGACGACTTTAATGATTCAATTTTAACAATTGTATTTAAAATACTTTTTATACCGTAGATTTTGTTTACATCTTCAGTTGAATCAAATGTCAGCAGAAAGATGTCTAGCGGTTCTTCAGATTTCCATTTAATGCTTGAAATACAATATCGGCGAACGGTAAACTTCGCCGAACTGGGCGATGCTGTCGTTCACCGTTCGCCCAGCTATTTCGCCTACTTAAACAGAATTAGAGCGGTAGCGAAAATAGCTGATTCCATTTGGTCGCCTTTATAATTTGGGTGACCATATTTAGAAAAAACTAAACCATATTTAGAAATGAGGAAATGATAACAAACATAAATTGTAAAACAAAGAAAGATTATTATAAATAATTTGTTTCAAGCCAGATTTAACGAATCCACAACTATATTTTTCAAACAACAAAAAAAAATCGTGTTTAGGTTGTTTTCTTTTAAAACTTTAAAAGCAAAAAACAAATACGGCCACTTTTGGCACACACAGCTGTCATCGCCCAGCAGGGCGATGGAAATAAATCTATCGCCATGAAACGCCGCCGAACTTCGCATTTCGCTTTGGCTGTGTTCAATTTCATATGCTTGCGGGTGTTCTAATTTTGTCAGCGCGAATTTCGCTGTGGTGAGTTCGCCGTTCGCCGGCATTGTATTTCAGCTATAAGTTTGTTTATGGCACATTTCTTTTAAACCTTGGTGTTTTAAGTCACTTATAATTGACTCTCCGTCACAAGAGTGATGCAGATTTTTAACAATTACTTTTATTGGTCTGGTTTGCTTGTTCTCCTAGCTGAACCAGGGAATGTTTTCCGCAGTTAGCAACTTTGTAACCGAACGGTAATCAGAAACATTAAAAGTGCTCACTCTGTATGCACCGTTATTTATGATTTTAACAAAGAAATTGTTTTTTATAGTTGCAATTAGTTGAGCGTGCAATTTTTTGAAATCGCTTGTACCGTTTATTACAATTGCAGGTGGGCGAGCTATATTACTAACGTTATTACTTTTGTTCTTATCCACACAAGGAACTGAAGTGCTATTTTGAGACACTGCTTCAGGAGAGGACTCGGCCTTTCGTCTTTTGGCTGGTCTTTTCTTTTAGAGGATCCATTCTGTCTCCCGTGCGAGCTCATCCTCGTCTGAAATATTGAATGGGCTAACAAACTGCATACTCAACTTTTTTTTTTTAAAGAGGGCAAATAAAAAGTGCAGTATTTGAATGAAAATTTGTAGAATTTTCTCTAAACTTACACAAATCTGGAGCTCTGATTTTCGGGGGTTTTGTTGTAGAGTTAACTATTTTTTTATAAAAACTTAGCGAAACTTAAAATGTTTTAAAAATAGTTGCCCGTATTGCAAAAAATTCTGTGTACCTAAACTTTATTGATTGACGGTATATGACTGCACTTTTTCAGATCTATTAAAGTCGAAATTAACCCATATATATTATGTACATATATCGAAAACTGGTATACTTGATTATATTTTCGTATTTGGCTTCAAGAGAAAATTTTACATAAGCAATGATGTCAAGTGCCAAAGACCAGATTTCTTGTAACTAGAGTATATAAAATGTTTTTTTTTTAATTGAGTCCATGGAAAAGCGATAATCGAATAATAGTGGTTTATATATTACTAGTCGACACTCCCTTGCGGGAAATGAAATTGGTTTATATAAAAGTCGTTTACAAAGCTCCTACTTTGCTTTCAAATGAAATAATTGACATTTCTTGTAAAGAACTGATTTATGTAACATGGTGATATCCTGCGTATAATTTATATTTATGGAACCTTATAAAAACTATGGTTCATCAGTTACGAATGTCTTAATTCAGTAGTTTTTAATAAACTCCGAAACTAGTTTATTGATGTACTAGTTCTTAAATTCTATTAGGCCCTTAGTCAGTAATTTACTACATTTTTATAACGTTAACTATCGAAAGAAAACTAGATAAGGTTTTTCTATATTAAGGCAACGATATACACTGGCGATAAAAACTGTTTAAAATGGTTCTCTTTTTTATAAAGCAATCGCATCTCTGGCTAGTATATTTCATGAAGAATGGATAAGAATTAAGCCAAGAGCTTGTGCGAGCAAATCCAATTTTCGGCAGCCAATGTCAGTTACGCGGTTTTGCAGAAGGACGATACGCTGTAACCAAAACCATAGCACTATTTCAAAGTTTATGCAAAATTTAGAAAAACCTAATATATTTTCGTTAACACTTTGAACTTTTCAATCAAAATTACAAAAAAAAAATTCTGGGCATGCAATTATGGGCCCATGAAGTCTTAGTAAAATAAGTGCAAGTTTTCAGCAGTTTAAAATCGGATTGATTTTTAATATTTTTTTCTGGCTGATGGCTTTTCCATGTTTTTTTAATGTAACAAGCACAATCTTGCATGCCCGACGAATGGAATTTAAGTGTGCTCTGCCCAATCCACAAGAACGGTGACCCCGCCATTCGCGCCAACGCGGGATCAGCCTTCTAAGCATAGGTTACGCGATCTTATCGAGCGTATTGTGTGAAAGACTGAAGCCAACCGTCAATGAACTGATTGGGGCTTACTATATATCACAATACGCCAAATCTTGGAAAAGACTCGCGAGAAAAGAATCGACACTCACCACCTATTTGTCGACTTTAAAGCCGCTTTCGACAGCAGTAAAAGGAGTTGCCTATACGCCGCTATGTCTGAATTTGGCATCCCCGCCAAACTGATACGGCTGTGTAAAAGGACGTTGGGCAATACCACCAGCTCCGTCAAAATTGGGAAAGACCTCTCCGAGCCGTTCGCCACCAAATGGGGCTTAAGACTTCTGTAATCTGATGTTGGAGAAGATAATAAGAGCTGCAGAACTGAACCGCTCAGGAACAATTTACTACAAGAGCGTGCAACTGCTGGCTTATGCCGATGACATCGGTATCAAAACCACACAGTCTGTGCTGCCTTTTCCAAGTTGGATAAGGAAGCAAAGCGAATGGGTCTGGTGGTAAACGAGGACAAGACGAAGTATCTCCTGTCATCAAGCAAACAGTCAGCACATTCGTGCCTTGGCACCCACGTCACTGTTGACAGTTATAGTTTCGAGAAAGTAGAGTTGGTAACCAACATTAACACCGACAATAATGTCAGCATGGAAATCCAATGCACAATTACTCTTGCCAACAAGTGCTACCTTGGACTGAGTAGGTAATTCAGGAGTAAAGTCCTCTCTCGACGTACGAAAACCACACTCTATAAGTTACACATCATGCCCGTGCTGGTATATGGCGCAGAAGCATGGACAATGACAACATCCGATGAGGCGGCTCTTGAAATATTCGAGAGTAATATTTTGCGGAAGATTTACGGGCCTTTACGCGTTGGCGACGGCGATTACCGCAGACGATGGAACGATGAGCTGTATGAGCTTTACAACGACATGGATCTAGTGCAGCGAATTAAAGTACAGCGGCTCCGCTGGCTTGGTCATGTCATTCGAATGGACACCGACACTCCAGCTCTAAAAGTATTGAACTTGGAACTCGCTGGTGGTAGCAGAGGAAGAGTAGGGTTGCCAGATTTTTTATGCGCGAAATCAGTACATTAGGCTTTTTCATACTAAAAAAAATCAGTACTTTTCAGTACATTTTTATTCAAAGCTAAATTATGAATGTAAGTAACGGATAATACTTTAAATCACTAGAGAACTAGTTTTAAACAATATTTTGGTATATGAATAAAATATAATATAATAATAGATTGGCGCTTACACATATGTTAGTGGTTGGTCGAGCTTCTCCTCCGATTTGAGGCGTGCGCCTTGATGTTGCCACACAAAGCGGAGGGACCTACAGTTTTACGCCGACTCCTAACGGCGATTGTATTTTTATGAGAAGCTGTTTTTCATGGCAGAAATACACTCGGAGGTTTGCCATTGCCTGCCGAGGGATGACCGCTGTTAAGAAAAAACCTTTTTTCCTTATATAAATATAGTTCATAAAAAATAAAAGTGTTATTTATTTTAACATGAGTGTACACATCATTGTACACAGAAGCCAATAAATTATTTTATGCTAGCAGACCCGGCGAACTTTGTCCCGCCCAAAATTAATTTTTTTTATTGAAATATTTTGGTCCAAAATTTTCACCAACAGTTCACGTTCATGATTTTCAGTGACGCATTTATCTTCTAATATTATGGTTTGGTGGTTGTCAGAAGGCATATATCCATTGCCATCTTAAATAACCTAGCAAAAGTGTATATGCATACAAAGATACGTAATAGCTTTAGTGCGTTTAAAAGGCGCAACGCCCCCCTATAAAATAGCCGCAGTGTTCTCTAAGAGTATGGGATTGATTTCAAATATCTCCGTATGAAAAATCCGGTTTGTATGGGAGGTGCCACGCCCCTTCACTTGGCGGTATGAAACATACTCTGCAATCTATTATCATACCTACCGTATATACACCAAAAATTTCATTCAAATCGGTCAAGCCGTTTCGAAGGAGTCCGACCACAAACACCGTGATACCATATTTTTATATATCATAACAAAATACTAAAAATTCTAAAAGAAGAAAATAGAGAACATTTTTTTTAGGTTAGGGACATCCTAATTGCCAAATTCCAGTACTCTATGGTGAACATTGGTAGAGGTATGCAGTATGAAAAATTCGGTTTGTACGGGAGGTTCCACGCCCCCTTTTCCAATAACCGCAATTTTTCTCCATGTGTATGCGCTTATTTTTATATATCTGCACACCATGTTCGAGTACTCTACCATGAACTCTACTATACTTGAACAAGTTAAGCAGTATAAAAAACTCGATTTTTATGGGAGGTTCCATACTCCCTTTTACGATAACCACAATATTTCTCCATGAGTATGCGATTGCTTTCATATATCTCCATACCATGTTCGACTCCTCTTCCATGAACGACTTCCGGGACATGAAGTATGAAACATTCGGTTTGTATGGGATCTGCTACGCCCCTTTTTCTAATAGCCCCAATTTTTCTTCATGACCATGTGATTGATTTCATATATCTCCATACAAAGTTCCAGTACTCTACCACGAACACTTCCAGAGATATGCAGTATAAAAAATTCGGTTTGAATGGGAGGGCCACGCCCCTTGCACCTAGCGGTATGAAATATACTTTACATCCGATCCTCATACCTACCATATATGGACAAAAAATTTCATAAAGATCGGTCAGGCCGTTTAGGAGGAGTTCGACCACTAAAACCGTGACACGAGATATTTATATATTAGATTTTTGAAATTTTTGAATACTTAGCAATAATGAGATCATTTGAATCTTCAGTGTTTACATAGTCAAAGAATTCTATATATTTCTTCTAAAATTAATTTTAATTTGAAGCTCACTTTAAAAAAATTTTATTAGAAGCCGATTTCTCTCTTTGTGTCAGGAAATAATTATATACTTAAGATCCTCTCAGTTTCTTCGTTTGAGTGTGGTGTTGAAAAAAAAACTAAATTAACTTTTGCAACTACGCAAAAACTTTGAAAGACTAAGAATTCGCTGAAAAGAGTATCTAACTTTATGTCTCAGTGCATTGTGAGAAAAGAATTGTAACTTATAGGAAAATTCGTTGTTATTAAACTGAAAGTTATTTTCGAGATATCTAACAACACACGACAAAAAAAACGTCAGCCTTCTTTTTGAATAATTTAAGCTCCATCACATTATCGCAACTGGTACGTAACGTAGTAACTATAGTTAAATTATTTTCTTCTTATTTTCTACAGTATAGTTTAAGGATGTTCCAACGTTATGTAAAAACCTTAAGAAAATCCTAAAGTATTTTGCTTGAATTGAAAATTCAGTACAAATCAGTAGAAATTTTAAAATATCAGGACATTAGCGTACTGATTGAAGAAATGAATAAAATCAGTACAAGAGTTGAAAAATCAGTACTGTACTGATAAAATCAGTACGTCTGGCAACCGTAAAAAAAAAACTAAATTAACTTTTGCAACTACGCAAAAACTTTGAAAGACTAAGAATTCGCTGAAAAGAGTATCTAACTTTATGTCTCAGTGCATTGTGAGAAAAGAATTGTAACTTATAGGAAAATTCGTTGTTATTAAACTGAAAGTTATTTTCGAGATATCTAACAACACACGACAAAAAAAACGTCAGCCTTCTTTTTGAATAATTTAAGCTCCATCACATTATCGCAACTGGTACGTAACGTAGTAACTATAGTTAAATTATTTTCTTCTTATTTTCTACAGTATAGTTTAAGGATGTTCCAACGTTATGTAAAAACCTTAAGAAAATCCTAAAGTATTTTG
>NW_016159102.1:38362-45963 GCF_001687245.7 Rhagoletis zephyria
CTTGAATTGAAAATTCAGTACAAATCAGTACAAATTTTGAAAAATCAGGACATTAGCGTACTGATTGAAGAAATGAATAAAATCAGTACAAGAGTTGAAAAATCAGTACTGTACTGATAAAATCAGTACGTCTGGCAACCGTAAGGAAGAGGAAGGCCCCACTGAGATGGAAAGCCCAGGTGGGGAAGGACTTGGCTTCACTTGGCATTTCCAATTGGAGCCAGTTGGCACAGAAAAGAAACGACTGCTGTGTTTTGTTGAACTCGGCCAAAATCGCTTAGGCGGTTACAGCGCCAAATAAAAAGAAGAAGATGTAGCAACACTGTCGCTTTTACAATATTTTCTGCTGTTTGTGGGTGCAAGCATGACCCTCCAACGAGCGCTTAAAATTCCAAAAGCGTTTTCTTTAGTTCTTCGCGCTCGGGATAACCTAAATGCAAATAAAAATGTATATCAAACATTTACATATGTATATTAAAGTTGATATTTACAATTCCGGATATGGCCGCATAATACAATTTTTGAGAGGAAACGCAGCGTCTCCAACCATGAAATGAAGGAATTTGATGAGTGTCCCTGGCAGGTAATCGTCATCAGGTAAATCTAGATTAACACTCAATAGCCGTTGCCCAAACTCGGAGTTCCATAATATTCCACCGTCACTTTAGGAACCATATGCCCCGATATCGACGGTCGTGAACGTGCAGTTGGTATCACAACTCGGGAACGATTTAAAATTTTGAGCGAGCATTTGATAAATAAGTACATACTTTCATGGAATCATGCTAAAGTAAGTTCCTTTAACAAATTCCTAAATTCCAATTAATAAATGTACTTATAAAGGCTTTTTTCACTATGTTAAACTCAATGGCATTTGTCGTCACATAAGTGAAAACGCCTTGTCAAATAAAATTAAAAAGCACTTTTGGCGTCAAAATATGATATAGTGAAAACCAGCCATAAGTATAAGAAATAGTTTAATTGCTTTAAAACAAGTAAAATTTGTTTTGACCTGCCGATGAACTCGCCATCTGATGATGACGCGGTACTAAACAAAAATTTTAATACAACACTTAATACTACACCTCGTTTCAAAATGTAAACCCACCACATATTGACAAGCTTTAACAATTCATTTTTTTGTATATAGTTTTTATTATTTTTTATAAAAATTTAGTTCATTCGTTAACAAAAACTATACATCAAATTCAAAATAGTGTGCAATATTTAAAATAAAATCAGCGATCTCTCCTAAAATCATCGGTAAAACACAATTTTCGAAATTTCGATTCTTCAAACATCGATAGTCTTATTATGATTTACAACCCTACCGTCTACGGCGCCAACACAATTTGAAAAGTTCCACATAGTATTAAAGTCAGCAGCAATGCGTTTCCACTCATGTTTTTTTCGGAACAGACCAATAGATGCTCCCCAATTCCTGCCAAATTGCATCACATAGATACCTCACTTATTATAGCTGCTAGTGTGGAGCGCTCCATCTTAAATGCCATGGCAAGTGTTTGTTTACTGTCGCCGTGTGCTAGATGTCTGCATATCAATGAAATCTTAAAGCATACATATGAATATATTATGGTTAAGTTATCTACATACATAGATATTTTATGAACTGAATTACAAGTCACTCACCAAAGAGCTAAAAAAAGTCTGCACTTTGAAAATATTGACGGCGTGTTGGATATTTCTTTAAGACGTTTCTCCAAAAATTGGTGCAACAAGTCAGAAACAGAAGTGGTCGTTCAGACACTCTTTCTGACCTGTTCCGAATCGCACTGGTACATTTCCTCAAAACTGGAGGCAAACAGGCCTGTCTTGTCCCGAACTTGGTAGAGACTTCTGACCCAAAACCGCCGCCTTGAAGTGTTTGTCAAGCACATCAAAGCTTCATGCATTGACAACACTAATAATAACATTTCTATAATATCATCCAAAAACATTTTTTTACTTTTTTTCTAAATACGAATTAAATGTGTATTATTAATTTCACAGTGATTTTGACGTTTAAACAAATGCAGCGAGCGTTGCTAAAGTGTTCATTCAGGCATTCCATTTGCACCTTGCGCTTTGCTGCCAAAGTTATAAAAGTCACGCAAAGCCAAAAAGTTTTATCTGGCATCAGCTTAAGTCTTCATAAATATGTAAAGTCATTTGTAACAACCAAGAATATCATTGCTTTATTTAGAGTATTCAGCATATTGCATTTAATTGTGGATATAATTCAGCACAACTCAAAGAAGAGTCACATACAACTAGGAATAAATCGATACCATCAAGGTATTACTCAAATCAGTACTTGTACTTGTATCAAACAAGGTATCGATACCTACTCAGTATCGGAACGGTATCGAGTACTTGTACTTAGAACTACGATTTTACATATTTTTCAAAGTTATTACATTTTTTGGCTGTCCCTAATCATCCGGAACATCCGGATTATTATTTATTAGTTATTCGTCCGGAATTTCCTTTTTTGTCATTGCAGCTTGAGTGCTAATTTGAATTTTACTTTTCCGGATGAATATCGATAGTCGAAAAAAATATGTTAAAAATCCGGAAAAATGAGATTATTCAGATGAAAAGAAAAAAATATTCAACAATTTTTATTGAGCTCCA
Source organism: Rhagoletis zephyria (assembly GCF_001687245.7). NCBI lineage: Eukaryota > Metazoa > Arthropoda > Insecta > Diptera > Tephritidae > Rhagoletis > Rhagoletis zephyria. Next base: position 40,997 of record NW_016159102.1, read on the forward strand.
TGCCGTTTTTATATGAAAAACTATTGTGGACAGGCAACAAAAATTTTTATTTTTTGAAAAAATGGTAGAAGTGATAGCTATTTCGGAAATCACCACATTTCCTCATCAGACTTCTTTCAGTAGGATTCGAACCGACGATCCCCACTGACTCAGCCAGTTGCCTACGCACTGTGCTAAGTTCGCCTTGTGAATTATGGTTACTTTTCCACTTTTTCATATTTGTTAAGCCAACACAATCAAGCGCAGCTATTCCGCTGCATTTCACACTTGATCATGTGGTTGTTGGTTTTGTTGGTTTTTGTTAATAATTATTTTTTTAGAGTGTTTAACTTTTAGGTGTGCTCGTCCTTAAGTTATTTGGTTTTGTTATTTTATGGCCTTATAACAATTATATTCAACCACTTTTATTGAGCTCGAGGCCGTTTTTATATGAAAAACTATTGTGAACAGCCAACAATAATTTTTATTTTTTGAAAAAAAGGAAGAAGTGATAGCTATTTCGGAAATCACCACATTTCCTCATCAGACTTCTTTCAGTAGGATTCGAACCGACGATCCCACTGACTCAGCCAGTTGCCTATGCACCGTGCTAAGTACGCCTTGTAAATTATCGTTTGCTTTTTTCCACTATTTTCATTTTTGTTATGCCAACACAATCAAGCGCAGCTATTCCGCTGCAATTCACTTGATCATGTGGTTGTTGGTTTTGTTGGTTTGTGCTAATAATTCTATTTTTAGAATGCTTAACTTTTAGGTGTGCTCGTCCTTAAGTTATTTGGTTTTGTTATTTTATGGCCTTATAACAATTATATTCAACCACTTTTATTGAGCTCGAGGCCGTTTTTATATGAAAAACTATTGTGAACAGCCAACAATAATTTTTATTTTTTGAAAAAAAGGAAGAAGTGATAGCTATTTCGGAAATCACCACATTTCCTCATCAGACTTCTTTCAGTAGGATTCGAACCGACGATCCCACTGACTCAGCCAGTTGCCTACGCACTGTGCTAAGTTCGCCTTGTGAGTGGAAAAAAGCAACAATAATTCACTTTCTTATTTGAGTTATTTTCGCTAACATTTTATCGAGAGTAAGTATTTATTTAATTCACACAAAATATCATGTATATGTACATAAATAGGCTAATACAAATCGTGTCCGCCTTCGTTTTGCGATTCTACATGACGGATTTGACACCAAAACCACAACTTTTTACAATTGCGAAAGTGATTGAAAATTACGGTTTCTCATTTTTTTAATCATCTTTGGTCCTTTTACCTTTTTTTTTGGCAAACCAATGACTGTGTTTTTATAACCTTTAGGTTGTCCTCTTGGTTTGAACGCTGGCAATGTTTTTATTTCGCTTAAAATATTTTTTGTAGACGACGGTCTACGGGCATATTTATTTTCTTCTGCTTCAGAAGATGACTCAAAGATATTGGAGCGTTTTCTTTTGCGGCTTATCAACGTTGAATTGGCTATTGGAATTTCTATTTCTATCTTCTATAATTTGTGAAGTGTCTGGAGTCGAATAACTCATTCCTTGAGGTGAATCTAATGGTTGTAAGTGACTCGTATTTGGACCACTTTTGGGAGTGTCTTCATTAGTATCGTGTGTGTCAAAACTGCAATCGCTGTCTCCTTCCCCATCAACAAGATTCTTTCCTGCATTATCGTCCATTAGTTCATTGAATTTACTGCTATAAAAACGAGAATAAGTTGCATCTTGCAGCTTGTAAATGGCAGTTTGAAGGTCTTCAAGGGTACCAAAACTATCTCCTATTTGTATGAGTCCTTCAGTGTTGTTACTCACATCTCCGTTATAATCAACGAGATTGTATGTATCCTCACTATTACTGCTACAGTCAGTAGAACTCACTATAATAAAAAATTATTAATTTTTAATTGTAGTTGGAGTGCAATTACTAATACATGTATTGGATAATTACTTTTGGTGACATAAAAAAACTACCACCCCGCAAAAATTTGAAGACCGGGTAGCCCGATGGGACTATGTTTTGATGTAGGTAGTAAGCGACCTGGTTAAAAATGTGCCACCATGTCGAATTTCAGGTGCACTTTTAGCGTCGTCTTTCGTGAATAGTCGGTAATTGTATTCGGTCTGAGGTATTGCCATATATAAAACAATAACACATTTAACTCACAGTAAATACAGTACAGTAACTCACAGTAAATACAGTTTTGAATAACTTGCTCCTTTTAAATGCCACAAAAATTCTTCATTTACTTAAGTGTTCGATTTATAATACCTCTTAGATTTATTAAGTGAAAGCAAACGTTTTTTTTTTTGCTTTTATTTAAGTAGAATATGTATGTGCATCCGGGTTGTTTTTTATCCGGCAATACCTTTGGCAATATATCAACACAAACTTACGAAAAAATTAGTAGCATACATATTCTTGTACGTACATATGTATGGTACTTATATATTTTTCTTAAAATAATTAACTTAACTATTTTAACATGTATTTGTCAATGTTATTGTTGCCTGTTAACATTTTATTTTTAATATTTTTATTGAGCTTTGTACCACGATTGTTTATTAGGAAAACTTGAAAAAGCAACAAAGTCTAAGCGGCAGAAGTTATAGCACTTGTAAATGATTAATAATTAATAATTCGTTTCCGAGGTCAGACAGAATTGAATTCTTTATTTGAAAAGTATTTTCTTTTATACAAATGTTATTGATACCTAATTACACTAATACTTTCAAACTAAATGTACATAATTTCACATATGCAAGTCAGCATATTTCAGTGACCTACATATGACTGATTGACTAATATAAACCAATATGTAACATGAGTGCAGCAATGCATGAACTCAAGCTGAGTTCAAATGAATATATGGGTTATTAATAATTTGCTGCGTGTGTGGTCTGCATATGTGTATATATGTATATATTGGACAATTGGATATAGTGAAAGTGAAACGGATTTCAAATGCATGTTACACCTCCCATTTTTTGAGAATGGCCATGGATAATTTGTGCACCAATGATCCATGGCTATTCTTTACTGAATTTCAATTGTCTTTCTAAGTTATGACATAATGGTAACTTGATGTCGCAAAAAAAATTTTGTTGGCTTATGTATATTATTTTTTTATTTTTGTTTGTTTACGTACATATGTACCTATTATGCTGACTTTGTTTTTTCATTCTTTAAATTTTTTAAAAATTAAATTATTTTTTTTTGTTGTGAGTACTTAGTAAGAATTATAAGTAAATTGGAATGTTTTATTTTATTTAAGTGTTTGATATTATTGATTTAAAGTCGTAGTATTTTAAGCCTATTCTTGTGAACTATTATTTACTTATCTTTATTTTTTCTATCGCTACTTTCTATTCTATGATGAACTACAGTAAAATTGTTATTTTTATCAATGTTCTTTACTCTGTAGGGTCCTTTATACTTACTATCTAACTTATGACCTGCTTCATCTTTAACTAATACTAAATCTCCTATATTTATTTCCTTACTGTGGCTATTTATATCATAATTGATTTTTTGTTTTTCCTTGGTTTCTTGTACTAACTTCTTAGCTCTTTGTTGTGCTATTTGTAGCCTATATTTAATTTCTTTGTCATACGCCTCATGGTTATATACTGGGCTAATGACACTTTCTTGTAAAAATTCGTAAATCAGGGGTGTTTTTCCAAAAACTAATTCAAAGGGGCAATAGCCGTGAACTGTGGATGGTGTCGTATTGTAGCAATACGAAAAATATCTGAGATACTCATCTCAATCAGTTCTGTCAATGGATATGTAAGTACGCATGTATTCATTAAATGTTCTATGACTGCGTTCGACAGTGCGCAGCGTTTGATGGTGGTAAGGTGTTGAGGTTTTATGCGNCTGGTGTCCCAGATAGGTAACTTCTTGACTAAAAAATAAACATTTATCGGAATGCAGCTTTAAATTATATTTTCTGCAAGTTGAGAATACATCTTGTCAATTTTTCATCATGTGATTTTCGGAACAACCTAATACTACTAAATCATCCATGTATGAAAATCCCTGCAAACCAAAGTTCCCGACATCTTAAGGAAATCGTTAGGAGTATCTGATTTCTGTAACGATTTTTTTACGAATTTTCAAAGAAAATTATATAAAGGGGTTGACACGAACTCGTAAAGAAATTTCTGTACGAAAAATAAAGAAAATTCTGGAAAAATTCTGAAAGATTCTTCACATAGCAGCATTATTTTCGTTGCTTCACGGATTTTCTTCCGAAATTTCGTAAAAGAATGGAAGTGTGCGTAATTTATTTCATTTTAGAAAATTCGGCAAAAAATCGAATTAAATCTTAAGGAATTCTTTAAAATTTCTTTACAATGCAGAATACTCTGAAAAAATGGTTTGCAGGGATGCTTGTGATGGTTTAAGACCGAATTGGGGGCTACTTTTAGGCCATATGGTAATCTTTTAAATCGGTATGTACCATCGTCTGCTATAAACGATGTTATATCTCTGGAGTCTGAGTCTAATTCTATTTGGTGAAAACCTGACATTAGGTCCAGGCATGAAAAATATTTTGCTCTTCCTAATTGATCTAGAATGTCGTCGATTCTTGGAAGTGGAAATTTATCTGCTGCTAATTTTTTATTTACCTGTCTATAATCAATGACTAATCTCCATCTTTTTTCTGTATTTCCTGGTAATGACTTTTTGGGTACTAATAAAATTGGGCTGTTGTATTCTGACATAGATGGTTCTATTATATCATCTTTGATTAATTTGTTGATTTGTTTACTTATTTCACCTTTGTGTGCTTGTGGTAATCTGTAATTTTTTATATAGACTGGGTTCTCATCTTTCATACGTAATTTTGGTTTATAAAAATTATTAGAAGATATGGGTTCTGCTTCTGATGCAAATATGTCTATGTATTCTGAACATAATGTCGTTAATTGTTGGCTAGCAAATTGTGGGAAATTCTTAACTAA
>NW_016159102.1:45988-54029 GCF_001687245.7 Rhagoletis zephyria
GAGTAAGTATTTATTTAATTCACACAAAATATCATGTATATGTACATAAATAGGCTAATACAAATCGTGTCCGCCTTCGTTTTGCGATTCTACATGACGGATTTGACACCAAAACCACAACTTTTTACAATTGCGAAAGTGATTGAAAATTACGGTTTCTCATTTTTTTAATCATCTTTGGTCCTTTTACCTTTTTTTTTGGCAAACCAATGACTGTGTTTTTATAACCTTTAGGTTGTCCTCTTGGTTTGAACGCTGGCAATGTTTTTATTTCGCTTAAAATATTTTTTGTAGACGACGGTCTACGGGCATATTTATTTTCTTCTGCTTCAGAAGATGACTCAAAGATATTGGAGCGTTTTCTTTTGCGGCTTATCAACGTTGAATTGGCTATTGGAATTTCTATTTCTATCTTCTATAATTTGTGAAGTGTCTGGAGTCGAATAACTCATTCCTTGAGGTGAATCTAATGGTTGTAAGTGACTCGTATTTGGACCACTTTTGGGAGTGTCTTCATTAGTATCGTGTGTGTCAAAACTGCAATCGCTGTCTCCTTCCCCATCAACAAGATTCTTTCCTGCATTATCGTCCATTAGTTCATTGAATTTACTGCTATAAAAACGAGAATAAGTTGCATCTTGCAGCTTGTAAATGGCAGTTTGAAGGTCTTCAAGGGTACCAAAACTATCTCCTATTTGTATGAGTCCTTCAGTGTTGTTACTCACATCTCCGTTATAATCAACGAGATTGTATGTATCCTCACTATTACTGCTACAGTCAGTAGAACTCACTATAATAAAAAATTATTAATTTTTAATTGTAGTTGGAGTGCAATTACTAATACATGTATTGGATAATTACTTTTGGTGACATAAAAAAACTACTACCCCGCAAAAATTTGAAGACCGGGTAGCCCGATGGGACTATGTTTTGATGTAGGTAGTAAGCGACCTGGTTAAAAATGTGCCACCATGTCGAATTTCAGGTGCACTTTTAGCGTCGTCTTTCGTGAATAGTCGGTAATTGTATTCGGTCTGAGGTATTGCCATATATAAAACAATAACACATTTAACTCACAGTAAATACAGTACAGTAACTCACAGTAAATACAGTTTTGAATAACTTGCTCCTTTTAAATGCCACAAAAATTCTTCATTTACTTAAGTGTTCGATTTATAATACCTCTTAGATTTATTAAGTGAAAGCAAACGTTTTTTTTTTTGCTTTTATTTAAGTAGAATATGTATGTGCATCCGGGTTGTTTTTTATCCGGCAATACCTTTGGCAATATATCAACACAAACTTACGAAAAAATTAGTAGCATACATATTCTTGTACGTACATATGTATGGTACTTATATATTTTTCTTAAAATAATTAACTTAACTATTTTAACATGTATTTGTCAATGTTATTGTTGCCTGTTAACATTTTATTTTTAATATTTTTATTGAGCTTTGTACCACGATTGTTTATTAGGAAAACTTGAAAAAGCAACAAAGTCTAAGCGGCAGAAGTTATAGCACTTGTAAATGATTAATAATTAATAATTCGTTTCCGAGGTCAGACAGAATTGAATTCTTTATTTGAAAAGTATTTTCTTTTATACAAATGTTATTGATACCTAATTACACTAATACTTTCAAACTAAATGTACATAATTTCACATATGCAAGTCAGCATATTTCAGTGACCTACATATGACTGATTGACTGATATAAACCAATATGTAACATGAGTGCAGCAATGCATGAACTCAAGCTGAGTTCAAATGAATATATGGGTTATTAATAATTTGCTGCGTGTGTGGTCTGCATATGTGTATATATGTATATATTGGACAATTGGATATAGTGAAAGTGAAACGGATTTCAAATGCATGTTACACCTCCCATTTTTTTTGAGAATGGCCATGGATAATTTGTACACCAATGATCCATGGCTATTCTTTACTGAATTTCAATTGTCTTTCTAAGTTATGACATAATGGTAACTTGATGTCGCAAAAAAAATTTTGTTGGCTTATGTATATTATTTTTTTATTTTTGTTTGTTTACGTACATATGTACCTATTATGCTGACTTTGTTTTTTCATTCTTTAAATTTTTTAAAAATTAAATTATTTTTTTTTGTTGTGAGTACTTAGTAAGAATTATAAGTAAATTGGAATGTTTTATTTTATTTAAGTGTTTGATATTATTGATTTAAAGTCGTAGTATTTTAAGCCTATTCTTGTGAACTATTATTTACTTATCTTTATTTTTTCTATCGCTACTTTCTATTCTATGATGAACTACAGTAAAATTGTTATTTTTATCAATGTTCTTTACTCTGTAGGGTCCTTTATACTTACTATCTAACTTATGACCTGCTTCATCTTTAACTAATACTAAATCTCCTATATTTATTTCCTTACTGTGGCTATTTATATCATAATTGATTTTTTGTTTTTCCTTGGTTTCTGTCTAACTTCTTAGCTCTTTGTTGTGCTATTTGTAGCCTATATTTAATTTCTTTGTCATACGCCTCATGGTTATATACTGGGCTAATGACACTTTCTTGTAAAAATTCGTAAATCAGGGGTGTTTTTCCAAAACCTAATTCAAAGGGGCAATAGCCGTGAACTGTGGATGGTGTCGTATTGTAGCAATACGAAAAATATCTGAGATACTCACTCAATCAGTTCTGTCAATGGATATGTAATACGCATGTATTCATTAAATGTTCTATGACTGCGTTCGACAGTGCGCCAGCGTTTGATGGTGGTAAGGTGTTGAGGTTTTATGCCAATTTTGAGAAGTTTGCACAGTTCCTCAAATAAACTGTTTTTATATTCGGTTCCCATATCCGTTATGATTGTTTTCATACAACCATAAATCAGAATGAAATGCTCGAATACAGCTTTAGCAACTGCTACAGCATGTTTGCTGAGAACTGGCACTGTAACTAGGTATTTAGTTAAGTCACATATAATAGTAACAGCGTATTCATTTCCATGTATCGATTTCGGTAATGGTCCGATTGTATCGATTTGTACAATATCAAAGGCCTTCGGAGGTGTCTCCCGTTATTGTCATTGGTTCCTTGATATGTCTATTAATTTTATTTGTTTTACAATGGATGCAATTTTTTACGTATTTTCTTATGTCATTTTTCATGTTTTTCCAGCTGAATTCTTATCTGTTTGTCATGCGATTTATTCCTGGGTGGCCACCAAAACAGGATCGTCATGATATTTATGCATAATTTCTTTAATTTTGTCGACATTTGTTACATGCTTAACTTCTGGGGTTAATGCAATTGTTAAATTTTTGAGAACCTTGGTACCTACTTCTATAAATTTGCCTACTCGAGAATAATTATATTTAAACAATTTGTCCCCTAAGGACAACTGTATCTTTACAAGTCCTAGATTGCCGGCTTGTTTTGCAAGCCTGGTAAAGAATTGTCCTAAGTCAATCTTATCCTCAACAATTAGGTTGCTTGTATCTATAGTGCTACAAATTTTCTTTCCTTTTTTGAAATATAATTTCGGAGGATCGAAAACGAGCTCGACATGTCTTTTTACTTCAAATTTATTTAGCGCTTCATATATTATAGGGTTCTCTTTGTGACTTTTAATTTCTTTTTTGCTATTATTATTACTGGCTGGTTTTCTAATTTCTGATCTTGTGGTAATTTTTAGTATTTTGCTTGCCTCCACTGACATTTCTTTAAGGTTTGTAATATTGATTCGGGATAGTGCGTCTGCTACATAATTTTCTTTTCCTGCTATGTACTCCACTTCAAAGTCATATTCTTCCAAATCTAATCTAACTCTGGTTAATTTTGATGAGGGGCTCTTCATCGAGAAAAGGTATGTTAAAGGTCGATGGTCCGTTTTAATTAAAAATTTTCGTATGGTCTGAAATAAGTTATGGCCCAATGAATTGCGGCTAATTCTTTTTCTATTGTTGCTTTATTAATTTCACCTTTTGTGAATGATCTGGAGGCATAGGCAATTGGTAAATGTTTTCCTTCATGTTCCTGACTAAGAACTGCACCACAAGCATAACCACTAGCATCTGTTGTTATACAAAATTCTCTACTGAAATCTGGATATTGTAAAATATTTGGACTAATTAGTGCCTTCTTCAAATATTCAAAAGCATGTTGGCATTCTTCTGTCCAATCGTAGGGAACATTCTTCTTGCAAAGTCTAGTTAAAATTCTTGAATGTTCTGCGAAATTTGGTACGAATCTTCGGTAATAATTACAGAATGCAACGAATCGTTTGACTTCTTCCGCATTTTGGGGTGTTGGGTAATTTTGAACAATTTCGAATTTATTTGGATCTGGTAGGATTCCTTTACTTGTGCACTGGTGTCCCAGATAGGTAACTTCTTGACTAAAAAATAAACATTTATCGGAATGCAGCTTTAAATTATATTTTCTGCAAGTTGAGAATACATCTTGTCAATTTTTCATCATGTGATTTTCGGAACAACCTAATACTACTAAATCATCCATGTATGAAAATCCCTGCAAACCAAAGTTCCCGACATCTTAAGGAAATCGTTAGGAGTATCTGATTTCTGTAACGATTTTTTTACGAATTTTCAAAGAAAATTATATAAAGGGGTTGACACGAACTCGTAAAGAAATTTCTGTACGAAAAATAAAGAAAATTCTGGAAAAATTCTGAAAGATTCTTCACATAGCAGCATTATTTTCGTTGCTTCACGGATTTTCTTCCGAAATTTCGTAAAAGAATGGAAGTGTGCGTAATTTATTTCATTTTAGAAAATTCGGCAAAAAATCGAATTAAATCTTAAGGAATTCTTTAAAATTTCTTTACAATGCAGAATACTCTGAAAAAATGGTTTGCAGGGATGCTTGTGATGGTTTAAGACCGAATTGGGGGCTACTTTTAGGCCATATGGTAATCTTTTAAATCGGTATGTACCATCGTCTGCTATAAACGATGTTATATCTCTGGAGTCTGAGTCTAATTCTATTTGGTGAAAACCTGACATTAGGTCCAGGCATGAAAAATATTTTGCTCTTCCTAATTGATCTAGAATGTCGTCGATTCTTGGAAGTGGAAATTTATCTGCTGCTAATTTTTTATTTACCTGTCTATAATCAATGACTAATCTCCATCTTTTTTCTGTATTTCCTGGTAATGACTTTTTGGGTACTAATAAAATTGGGCTGTTGTATTCTGACATAGCTGGTTCTATTATATCATCTTTGATTAATTTGTTGATTTGTTTACTTATTTCACCTTTGTGTGCTTGTGGTAATCTGTAATTTTTTATATAGACTGGGTTGTCATCTTTCATACGTAATTTTTGTTTATAAAAATTATTAGAAGATATGGGTTCTGCTTCTGATGCAAATATGTCTATGTATTCTGAACATAATGTCGTTAATTGTTGGCTAGCAAATTGTGGGAAATTCTTAAGTAATCTTTTTAATTTTTCTTTGTTATTATTTATATTTTCTGTTGTTTCTTGGATTAACATGTAATTATTTAAATTTTCTGTTTGATATTGTAATTCTGAATACTTGCGTTGTTATCTGTGGTATTAATGATTCTAACAAAAGTTTGGTCTTTATTTGTAATTGTATTTGCTATGAAAATACCTTCAGCCAATTTTTGATGGGGAATAAAAAGTGCCGAATTATTAGTTTTTACGTTGATTTGCCGAATTACTTCAGACCTAGCGGGGATTGTAATTGTATTAATAGCTGGTCTATTTGTCATATGGATTATTATATTTTCTGGAAAATCATAAGGTCTCAAAATTAATCTGTCTTCATTTTTGCCATAATCTAGAATGCAATTATATTTCTTTATAAAATCTAAACCTATAATTCCATCACACGGGATTGGGAAATTGTCTTCTACTATGTGAAATTTGTGTTTAATTAATAGATCGTCTCCTTTCAAGTCTGTTGTGACCGTACCTAGTGTGCTTGTTATTCCTTGACCAATGCCTTTCAAATCAGTAATCTGTGAAGTATTAATGGTGATATTGCTATCAATTTGTCCCTTTTTTATAATAGATATATCTGCTCCTGTGTCTATCAAGAGAGTTGAAATAGTGTTATTTAGAGAAGTTTTGGAAGATATGTAGCTGTTTAGGTGTAAATTAAGTACACGTACTCTTTTGTTACTTACTGTTGAACTGCAATTACGTACATTGCGAGTGTGTATAAAATTTCTGTTTCTATTTTGAGTTGATGATCCTCTTTGCGAGTTGTTATTTTGTCTAAAATTGTTGTTGTATCGGGGCTGTGGTCTAAATCTTCTACCTTGATAACTTCCGTAGCTGTTATTTCGGTAACCACCACGAAAATTACCACGGTATTGATTTTGTTGTCGTATGCTCAGGATTGTATTTGAACTACCCGTTATCTCTGTGCAGCTATTGGTGAATTTAGAGATGGCATCATTCATTGATGTAAATGTGCCAGCTTGCATTATCATTTTTACTTTTTCGTTGGAGCAATTCTTGCACATAGCTTTGACCGCCGCCTGTGTTGAATATCTGGTGGCTAAGTCTGGGTTTAGTCCATCCGAGATATATGCTCCTTCTAGTGACCTGGTAATTTTTTCTATTTCTGTAGTATACTGATTTGCGGTTTTACTACATTGTTCAGGAGTTTTGCTGTCAAAACTTCTACTGATTCGCCTTTAATAGCAGATTTCAATTTTGACTTAATTTCTTGAATTTAATTTTCATTACTTATGTAATTTCTTGCTGTACCTTTTAGCTTGGTTTTTATCATAGTTATCGCCAGGGCTTCATGATTATCTTTGATTTGTTCCAAGATATCAAGAGCGTCTAGAAAGCTGTGCAGATTTTCTGGCTTACCATCAAACTCTGGTAGCACTGATGAGGCTGTCTTAATGAATTCTACTGTTGATTGTGCCATTTTGACGTTTCCTATTTGCAAAGTTTTTGTTTGATTTTCAATTTTCTTGTCTTCTTCTAAATCGGATGAATTCTCCAATAGGAAGATATTAAAGTCTATTTGTATTTCTTATTCGAATGAGCTTGGGATGGTTACCTCAATATTATATCTTGCTAGTGAGGATACTAATTTGGATTTAACAGTTGAAAATATTTGGTTTGCTTCTATTTGGTGACTGCTAGTTAATTGGTTATTACGTATGGCCTTTCCTAATTTATTCAGTGAATCTAATATTGTCGTGAGGTGCTTCAACACAGTTTCATTTTTTATTTTTATGTTTTTATTTATACACTTGTAGGATTTTTCTGCGGAAGCTTTTTCTTCTATAAGTGTCTGATAAAGTTCTTCCCATTTGCCCATTTATTGCAATGCTGACAGGGAAGCGAGCGTAAAATTGAAGTTTTAGATACGCTCTTGGACGTTATATAGTCTTCTTAATTTGTTTTTAATATAACTCTTCAATTTTAGGGCTACTGCGATGATCAATAGCATGAGTATGCAAGCGAAACCACTTAACCAAATATCTGGATTATTTGAAACTTTGTTTGTTTCTACCTCCGCCGGTGGTTCGTATATAACTATCCTATTGTCTGTGTTTTCTGATGTTTCCTTTCCTATTTCATATCCCTCAATGGCTATCAGAATGCTATTTGCTATCTTTTTCCACCACGACATTTTGCATAGAATAGGAAAAGTTTTCGGAAATAAAAATTTTAAATTTTTAAATTTGATTTATTTATTTATTGCTGAATTAATGCCTACTTGGAAAATATTTTTCTAACATTAACATTATTTCTTTTTCTTGGGTTGATGAATTTTTTTTTTCGTCTTCCATGGTAGGTTCTCTGTCCATACCAATGGAATTCCAAAATTCCCTTAACAAAATTAAATCCCTTTCGTAATCTCTAGTTTCTAGTTCTAATGTTGCATTTTCATCCCACTTGATGGGATTTTTTGTAAAATCTTTTGGCATTCCAATTTGCTTTTAATTTTTATTTCTCTTCTCTTAAATTTCTAATTAATTTTCTTAGATTAAGTCTTTCTTCGGTATCTGTTGAAAGATTTAACAATCTATAAG
>NW_016159102.1:54939-62124 GCF_001687245.7 Rhagoletis zephyria
TTTAAAACCAAAAACTGTAATTGGCACTCATACTCAGACATTTTGGGCATTGTTACATATATAGGTGGCAACCACGCGCTAAAATTACGAATAAAAATATTCAACGGCGAAGCATAGTGTTACTCGCATGAAATCTGAAAGCAGACTGAATTGAAATTCGCTGCGTCGTTTCTGTATACGTATAAGCGCTGCGACGCAGACGCTACTCGCGAGTAGCGTTTTGCCCAGCTATGGTTTAAAACATTGTACGGTCATATGAGTGTATAGGTCCCCAATATGAATAAGTTTCGGATTTTTATTTTGGTTTTTATTTTCAAATTAGTTTTATACACTTTTTTTATAAATAATATAGTTCATTCCATAACAAAAACCTTGTTAATCCAAGTCTAAAACTTTATACAAAAATTAAAAGAAAATGAACAAAGTTTCATCAAAAAACGTAAATAATAAGAAGGGAAAGCTTATACCTTCTCTTTTGTGCTAGTATGTTTTCATCAAAACTCCACACTTTTTATTCTGAATAAAAAGTGTTTAATTTTGGTGAAACCATGATACAATAATTTTTAGAAGGTAGTTTTCCTTCTTCTTCTTATCCGCCATGTTAGCTATCTGACAGAAAACGTGTTTCGTATTTTTTGTTGTACCAACTTTTTCAAAAAAAAAAAATCCAGCTTTTGACGTTGGAAAAATAAAGCAAAGAAAAGCCAAACATATAAGTAGAGAAATTTTCGAATATTTTGTAATAATTTTCTTCATAAAAAATTAACTGCTGCTTTCGTGGATATTGCAACACACGGAATAGATGTAAGAACACAACTATAAGAGCCACCGCACACCACAGACTTTATCGGCCGTGGAGGTGCGCACACTACACCAGCTTAATCGCTCTGACCAATAAGTTGTGGTGCAATGGAAAGACTAGCGAGCATATCTAACTTGGCGGCCGATAAAGTCCGTGGTGTGTGATGGATCTAATCCATTATAAAAAATAAATATTGCTGTTATATTTTCATTTTTATGATTTTTATTCATGTGATTAGCAGTGGCAAAAATGTATGTATAAAATACGTATGTTTATATTAAAAATTAAGTGATCAGTTATGAAACATATAAATTTTTACATGTTCTGTTAAAAAATATCTAAAATAACAAGCGGTAATCCCCAAGTTCTATATCGTAGGTGTGGCCACATTGCGTGTTTGTCACAGACACGGTTTACGGCAAAAATTTTGAAGTGAAACTACCTTCTAAAAATTATTGTATCATGGGTGAAACTTTGATTTTCTTTTAATTTTTGTCATAGAATGAANTATTCTGAATAAAAAGTGTTTAATTTTGGTGAAACCATGATACAATAATTTTTAGAAGGTAGTTTTCATTATTCTTCTTATCCGCCATGTTAGCTATCTGACAGAAAACGTGTTTCGTATTTTTTGTTGTACCAACTTTTTCAAAAAAAAAAAATCCAGCTTTTGACGTTGGAAAAATAAAGCAAAGAAAAGCCAAACATATAAGTAGAGAAATTTTCGAATATTTTGTAATAATTTTCTTCATAAAAAATTAACTGCTGCTTTCGTGGATATTGCAACACACGGAATAGATGTAAGAACACAACTATAAGAGCCACCGCACACCACAGACTTTATCGGCCGTGGAGGTGCGCACACTACACCAGCTTAATCGCTCTGACCAATAAGTTGTGGTGCAATGGAAAGACTAGCGAGCATATCTAACTTGGCGGCCGATAAAGTCCGTGGTGTGTGATGGATCTAATCCATTATAAAAAATAAATATTGCTGTTATATTTTCATTTTTATGATTTTTATTCATGTGATTAGCAGTGGCAAAAATGTATGTATAAAATACGTATGTTTATATTAAAAATTAAGTGATCAGTTATGAAACATATAAATTTTTACATGTTCTGTTAAAAAATATCTAAAATAACAAGCGGTAATCCCCAAGTTCTATATCGTAGGTGTGGCCACATTGCGTGTTTGTCACAGACACGGTTTACGGCAAAAATTTTGAAGTGAAACTACCTTCTAAAAATTATTGTATCATGGGTGAAACTTTGATTTTCTTTTAATTTTTGTCATAGAATGAACTATCTATATATATAAAAATGAAATGTTTTTCGTATGACCGCGATGCCTGACCAAACGGCTGAACCGATTTCAATTCTGTAAAAAGCACTATTTTGGACCTTCTGTGTGGAAGGTTTCTCAATTAAAAAAAAATTTGAAACTTTTTGTTGTTGTTGCCGAAAAATGATGAATGCTGAGAAGTCACGATTTCACAATTTCATACAGTTTTCTGTACATTGAAGGTCACTAAACTACTAAACGCCTTGACCGATTTGGTTCATATTTGGAACATATATCAGTACCTTGAAAATAAATATTTCTACAAAAATTGTGCTNAGACTAGCGAGCATATCTAACTTGGCGGCCGATAAAGTCCGTGGTGTGTGATGGATCTAATCCATTATAAAAAATNTTAATCGCTCTGACCAATAAGTTGTGGTGCAATGGAAAGACTAGCGAGCATATCTAACTTGGCGGCCGATAAAGTCCGTGGTGTGTGATGGATCTAATCCATTATAAAAAATAAATATTGCTGTTATATTTTCATTTTTATGATTTTTATTCATGTGATTAGCAGTGGCAAAAATGTATGTATAAAATACGTATGTTTATATTAAAAATTAAGTGATCAGTTATGAAACATATAAATTTTTACATGTTCTGTTAAAAAATATCTAAAATAACAAGCGGTAATCCCCAAGTTCTATATCGTAGGTGTGGCCACATTGCGTGTTTGTCACAGACACGGTTTACGGCAAAAATTTTGAAGTGAAACTACCTTCTAAAAATTATTGTATCATGGGTGAAACTTTGATTTTCTTTTAATTTTTGTCATAGAATGAACTATCTATATATATAAAAATGAAATGTTTTTCGTATGACCGCGATGCCTGACCAAACGGCTGAACCGATTTCAATTCTGTAAAAAGCACTATTTTGGACCTTCTGTGTGGAAGGTTTCTCAATTAAAAAAAAATTTGAAACTTTTTGTTGTTGTTGCCGAAAAATGATGAATGCTGAGAAGTCACGATTTCACAATTTCATACAGTTTTCTGTACATTGAAGGTCACTAAACTACTAAACGCCTTGACCGATTTGGTTCATATTTGGAACATATATCAGTACCTTGAAAATAAATATTTCTACAAAAATTGTGCTGCTAGGCGGCGCTGGGGTCAGAATATTCCTAAAAATTACATTTACTTGCTAATTTGGCTCATATTTAGCCAATTGAAAAAAAATATTTGGACTTGAAACTTACACGATAGGTGCCCTGTGGCCGAGGCATCCCAAAAAACTATTTTACGCAAAGAGAAGGATATATCTACTATATATTTGTGGAAGTATTTATGTATGTATGTTTTGACAGAGTATTGCCATGACACGTGGGCCTATAATAGGGTTAAAAAAAAGGCGTGAGTACTAGGTACTCATGAAATTTGATGTGTAAACATATGCGAACGGCAAAGCATAAAAGTACGTTTACATATAAATATAATCTCAATCAAAGCTCGTTAGCTGTCAAATTGGTTGTGCTTGTTATTCACACAACTCGAGGAAAAGTTAAACTTCTTCTCTGTGCCACCGTGGTCACTTTTTTCTGCAACACATATTATGCCATTTAAATATATTTTAACTGAATATTTTATTAAAAATACCTTTACAAACCCATTTTCCTTAGTAGCGTAAATTTCTGCTTACTTTAACATTTGACATTCCTCCTCTTCTTCGCAAGTATAATCGATAAAACTAGGTTGGACACCAAAAAGTTATCGGTTTAATCTGAGATATTTTTAATTATAATTTTGCATGGCTAATCCCTTTTTCTAATAACAGATTAGGGAGTTAAGCTCGAAAATAAGGATAATCTTTTTATATATGTATAATGCTATTATTAGGCGATTCAGTTACATACATACAAATGTAGGTTAGGTTAGAAATTAAACATTAATTTCCCTTAATTTTATTCATTTTGCTGATTTAATTTTTTTATTCATTTTCATTTTTAATTCTTCTAATACATGAAATTATCGGTATGATTGATAAAATATGATACTGGTATATACTTGTGACTTAAGGGCGTTAAAATATCTTGAAAACACCGCATCAGTTATTGTTTTTGAGCTTATAGTTTGAGCATTTCTATTTGTATATATTCCTAAATTTAGTTTTTCTTTTCGGAATATAATCTGTGGTTCATGTAAATGAGAGCGATTTTTGGGAGAGTTGTGTAGAGATTGAAGTTGCAGGTTTTTACCCGATGCTTTTTTGTTCCGTACATTTTGCTGTTACTCACTTTTTATTCTCACTTCAGAGAGTGATTTTACTGTTTGACCTTTTTCCAGGATTTTACACGAAAAGTATTGGATCAGAACTATTATATCATCCATACATATGCATATTATACATACATATATTCATGTATGTTCATCAGTTATCAACGGACCCAGTTAAAATGATTTCAGTATTTTTTTAAATTTTCGCTTTTTTTATCAAAATAGACTACTAAACCTATGCCTAAAACCATCTATCAATATCAAAACCAGGGCATGAATCACGTATGACGACAATCGTCTGAACGATATCGTGTCGAGATTGTCTTGCTTCCTAAAAATCAAAAATTGCTTGATCATTTGTGCGGCTCGATTCGAGTTTTGCTTCACGTAACAGTAACAGTAACAAGTAACAGCAACACAAATGCATAAATCAGTGTTTTGACAACATCGTTTTGTCAGTATCGTTTGCACGACTATCGTTTTTGCCCAGATGCAACAAATGAGTCCATACATATTTATGTACATATATAGGTACAAAGACGTATGCATGTGCGGGGTTTAAATAATCGGAAGTAATAATCAATTGTAGCGCCTTTCCTCTTACTCTGCATATGCCTAAATGTATGCAATTAAATGTATACAATAGCAAGCAAACACAAGGTGCTTCTAATGAAATAAAAATTGTATGCTGAAATACAAATGCTAAGCCCTTCGAAATTTTTTGCTGGGATATGCGTTACAGCTTCGCAAATTTTACCCCTACCGAAACCAAAGATGTATACACATCAAAAATTGGGAATCGACAAGGGGCGTGGCACCTCCCATAGGCGGGAAACTTTAAATCAGCCATAACTTCGGAACTATAAGTCACATGAACTTGAAATTTGGTATGCAGTCATATATATGGTAGGTGCTTACTGTAGAGTATATATAAATGACTTTGTAAAAGTATGCGTGGCACATCCTATAAGCGTGAAATTTGTTACCAATCATAACTTCGGAACCATAAGTCACATGAACTTGAAATTTGGTATGCAGTCATATATATGGTAGGTGCTTACTGTAGAGTATATATAAATGACTTTGTAAAAGTATGCGTGGCACATCCTATAAGCGTGAAATTTGTTACCAATCATAACTTCGGAACCATAAGTCACATGAACTTGAAATTTGGTATGCAGTCATATATATGGTAGGTGCTTACTGTAGAGTATATATAAATGACTTTGTAAAAGTATGCGTGGCACATCCTATAAGCGTGAAATTTGTTACCAATCATAACTTCGGAACCATAAGTCACATGAACTTGAAATTTGGTATACAGTCATATATATGGAAGGTGCTTATAGTGTGGTCAAAATAAAAAAATAGGCGTGGAATATTTTATCAGCTATAAATCTGAAACTATAAGTCATATGAACTTGAAATTTGGTATACAGTCATATATATGGAAGGTGCTTATAGTGTGGTCAAAATAAAAAAATAGGCGTGGAATATTTTATCAGCTATAAATCTGAAACTATAAGTCATATGAACTTGAAATTTGTTATTCAGTCACACATATGGTAGGTGTTTATATTAGGGTATATATTAATGAGTTTGTAAAAGTGGGCGTGGCACATCCCATAGAAATATTTTATCAGCTATAACTTCGGACTATAAGCCACATTAACTTTAAATTTGGTATGGTAGGTGCTTACAGTAAGATATATATAAATGAGTTTGCAAAGGGAGACGTGGCACATCCGATAGGTATGGAATATTTTATCAGCTATAAATCCGAAATTATAAGTCATATGAACTTGAAATTTGTTATTCAGTCATACATACATATGGTAGGTGCTTATAGTAGGGTATAAATAAATGAGTTTGAAAAAGTGGGCGTGACACATCCCATAGGATTATTCTATCAGCTATGACTCCGGAGCTATAAGTCACATGAACTTGAAATGTGGTATGCAGACATAACTATGGTAGGTGCTTACAGTAAGATATATATAAAGGGCTTTGTTAAAGGGGGCGTGGCACATCCCATAGGCGTGGAAATTTGTATCAGCTATAATTTCACAACCATCAGTCACATGAAATTGGAGCTAGGTATGCAGACATATCTGCGGTAGGTGCTTACAGTAAGATATATATAAAGGGCTTTGTTAAAGGGGGCGTGGCACATCCCATAGGCGTGGAAATTTGTATCAGCTATAATTTCACAACCATCAGTCACATGAAATTGGAGCTAGGTATGCAGACATATCTGCGGTAGGTGCTTACAGAAGGCTATATATACATGAGTTTGTAAAAAGGGGCGTGGCACATCCCATAGGCGTGGACCATTTTATCAACTATAACTTGGGAACCACAAGTCCCAAGAACTTGAAATTTGGTATGCAGGCATATCTACGGTAGGCGCTTTAGGTAAGGTACATATATATAACTGAGTTTGCAACGCGAAATTGAAATTTGGTACGCAGACGTATCTGTAGCAGGTGCTTATAGTAGGCTATATATAAGTGAGTTTGTAAAAGGGGGAGCGGCACGTCCCATGGACCTGGAATGTTTTATCAGCTATGACTACGGAACTATAAGTCGCTTGAACTTGAAATTTCGTACGCAGCAATTTTAATGGTAGGTACTTATAACGGGTGATTTTTTTGAGGTTAGGATTTTCATGCATTAGTATTTGACAGATCACGTGGGATTTCAGACATGGTGTCAAAGAGAAAGATGCTCAGTATGCTTTGACATTTCATCATGAATAGACTTACTAACGAGCAACGCTTGCAAATCATTGAATTTTATTACCAAAATCAGTGTTCGGTTCG
>NW_016159102.1:65350-70277 GCF_001687245.7 Rhagoletis zephyria
AGTTTGACAGAATAAAACATAACCAAAGTTCATATGTTTGTGGCTCCTTTACATGTATTCTATGTTCTTTGTGATAACGAAACTGCTGCCTTATTTGCATGTATAGTTGTTTTTGGGCCAGAGTACAGGAATACTCTTGTTAAATTAATAAATTAAACCCTGAGGATCGGGACTTAAACGGTACAAATATGAACAATCGGGACACTTATACGTCCCGACTTTTAAAAAATATTCAGCTTGATAACTTTCTCAAAATCGATACTGTCCCGCCAAAATCGGTACGAATGGTCACCGTATGTATAGTACAAAAATTATTTTAATATATACTTAACGCTATATTAGGATTAGGATATGTATTAGGTATATATTATCGGTACATATGTTATTTTTCGAATCATATTTAAGGAAAGGAATTACTGAAAATAAATCATTCGCTTTTTGTTAACCGGTGCGTTTATACAAAGCTTTATAAACTTACATTTGCGGAGTCTCACTTACTCGTCCAATTTGTCCGTACCTACTCGTCGTTTTTGAATTATGCCAATAAAGATTTATCAAAACCAGAAAGGCGCGACTTGTTGGTTGCTGATGGCTATATGTATGTACGAGGGAACAAGAGTGATAGTTCTGTTGTGTGGCGATGCGCTTTGTACAAAAAAGGATGTCGTGGTCATGCATATACCTCGTCCGACTCTCGTTTAGGTACATATGTTTCTTTTACCGATATTTGCTAATTGTGCTTTTTACGTAATTTTTTATTTTTAGGCGAATTATTGTCTACTACCGACAACTCTCATGGCCCGCGCGAAGAAATAATACAAGCTAAGATTAAAAAGGTGTCGAGCAAAGAAAATGGCGATAAGAGGGGCTGAAAAAAATACCACCATCGTGGCCCGTGCCATAGACAGATGTACGTCACCTGTCCTTGCTAGATTTC
Organism: Rhagoletis zephyria; assembly: GCF_001687245.7. NCBI lineage: Eukaryota > Metazoa > Arthropoda > Insecta > Diptera > Tephritidae > Rhagoletis > Rhagoletis zephyria. The sequence continues at coordinate 66,288 of NW_016159102.1, forward strand.
CCCGTGCTGAACATTTATGTTGAACAATGAGGCGTGTTCGTCAAGCCAATAAAAATTTGCCACATAATCAAAAAAAAATGCTGAGTTTGAAATTCCTGAGAATTTCAAAAAGACATAAAAGGAGGGGACATTCTTATTGTTTGATTCTGCGAAGGCTACCAAACGCATGTTAGTGTTTGATACACAACAAAATTTGACATATATAAGTGCTTGCTAGGTGTCGTATGGTGATGGTACGTTTAAATATGTCCCTGAGACATTTATGCAGCTGTATACATTACACGGTGATAATGGTGGTAAAAATGGTCCTGAAATTATGATTTGCGATTATGAGCTCGCTTTTCAAAATGCCGTGTTGACGGTGTTCCCAAAATGTCAAATTCACGTGTGTTTCTTCCATCTAGGTCAATGTTTTTGGAGGAACATACAATCAAAGAAACTGGTAAATTTGTATAAATCGCCGCGAGATGTACGTGACTTCAAACAGCTCTTGGCATTTGCTTTTGTGCCTCTGAATGATGTAGGTTGTAGGCATCACCTAGCTGATTTAGTCTTCATTCTATAAAAAGCACGAATTACTACTCGACCCCTTTTTGGTTTATTTTGAGGAAACATGGCTGGGCCAGTTGTCGAGAAATTGTCAGTGGAAGGGTGCGGCGTATCCAATTAAATTATGGATTCAATATGACACAGTCTTGACTAACTTGGCTAGAACCACAAATGCTTTGGAGGGTTGGCACGGTGCTTTTAACACCAAAACTGATGGGGCACATGTGTCATTGTGGAGGTTCATTAATTTATTGAAGGAGGAACAACATCTGAGCGAAGCCACGTTTGTTTTAGGTGACACTGGTGTAGAAGCTCCAGTGAGGAGAAAGAAGTATCGCGACTATGATGCTCGGCTGAAACATATTGTGCAGTCGTATGGGGATTCCGATATTCTTACATATTTGAAAAGTGTTGCTAATTTAATTGCCGTTTAATGTTGATGATGGTATTTGCTTCATGCTTTTTATGTATATTGCTATGCCGGAGCTATTACAAGGTTTGTTTTGTGAGTTTTAGACCGGGGGATTTTTTTGTGAGATCTGTATTATTGTTGAGACTGGCGATATATCTGCGTAGTTGTTGCAGATAATATTTGTTTTATTTTTAACGTTGTTAATACCGGTTTTAGGAGCAGCGGATAGCAAGAGCCCCTATTGTGGGCTATTCTGCGGGTGATTTTGTCCGGGGGAATATTGCTTGGGGGGATTTTATCCCGAAGATTTTTGTTCGGGGAGATTTTTATACGGGGGATTTTTTCGGGAGGATTTTGTCCGGGTGATTTAGGCACGGGGGAATGATTCCTAGAGCCGCACTTTTCTGAGAGAATGCTTAATTCGGAAGGAGTTTTATTCATTATGAATGAAACTTTTTCGTTTAACAGCATCGCGGGATTAAAACGATTTAATCTTTCCATTTCAAAATAACTTAAAGACGGTAAGGTTAAGAAAAAACACACAGTTTTAAATATCCGAGTTATCTAATAGAAGAATACATATATGTATATCCCCCTTTTACAAACTCATTTATATATACTTTACTCTGAAAACCCCCCATAGATACCTATGTCTGAAAACCAAATTTTAAGCTCCTGTGACTTATGGTTCCCAATTTATGGCTGATTAAAAACTCCACGCCTACGGGATGTGCCACGCCCACTTCTACAAACTCATTTATTTATACCGTACTACAAGCACCTACCATATATATGACTGAATACCAAATTTCAAGTTCATGTGTCTTATGGTTCCCAATTTATGGATGATTAAAAATTCCACGCCTACGGGATGTGGTACGCCCCCTTTTATAAACTCATTCTTATACACCTTACTATAAGCACCTGCCATAGATACATATGTTTGCATACCAAGTTCAAGTTCGTGGGCCTTATGGTGCGATGTTATGGCTTATAAAAAATTCCACGCCTATGGGATGTGCCACGCCCCTTTTTACAAACTCGTTTATATATACCCTCGTATAAGCACCAACCACTGATATGTCTGCATACCAAACTTTAAGTTAGGTGGGCTTATAGTTCCGAAGTTATAGCTGATAAAAAATCCCACGCCTATGGGATGTGCCACACCCCCTTTAACAAACTCGTTTATATATACCCTCCTATAAGCAACTACCATTGATATGTCTGCATACCAAATTTCAAGTTCTGTGACTTGTGGTTCCGAAGATGTAGCTGATTCCCCGCCTATGGGATGTGTCACGCCCCCTTTAAAAGCTCGCGTATACATACCCTTCTATAAGCTCCTACCATTGATATGTCTGCATACCTAATTTTAAGTTCGTGTAACTTATGGTTCCGAAGTTATAGCTGATAAAATATTCCACACGTATGGGATATGCCACGGCCCCCTTTAACAAACTCGTTTATACATATATACGCTCGTATAACCGGCTACCATTGATTGATATGTCTGCATACCAAATTCCAAGTTCGTGTGACTTGTGTCTCCGGTTATAGCCGTAAAAAAATCCACGCCTATGGGATGAGCCACGCCCCCGTCTATAAACTCGATTATACATACCCTTCTATAAGCACCTACCATTGATATGTCTGCATACCAAATTTCAAGCTCGTGCGACTTATGGTTCCGAAGTTATAGCTGATAAAAATTTCACACCTATGGGATGCGCCATGCCCCCTTTTACAAACTCGTTTATATAAACCCCCCTATAAGCACCTACCATTGGTATGTCTGCACACCAATTTTCAAGTTCGATGTGTGAATTATGGTTCCGAAGTTATAGCTGATAAAAAAATCCGCGCCTATGGGATGTGGCACGCCCCCTTTTACAAACTCGTTAATATATACCCTCCTATAAGCACCCACCATTGATATTTTTGCATACCAAATTTCAAGTTCGTGGGACTTAACCGATATAAACTTCCACGCCTGTGGAATGTGCCACGCCCCCTTCTACAAACTCATTTATATATACCCTCGTATAACCATCTACCATGAATATGACAGCATACCAGGTTTCAAGCTCGTGTGAGTTATGGTTCCGAAGTTATAGCTGATATAAAATTCCACGCCTATGGGATGTGCCACGCCCCCATTTTCAAACTCGTCTATATATACCCTCTAAACTCCTGCTCAATTCCATTCAAACGGCCTAACAAGATATCCGACNCCTCCTTTACTCTCATCGTTCGGGTCAAGTGTGAGTAAGTATAAACCAGTTTCTGCAAGCGTACGTAAACTACCGATCAATAGCAAGACGCGTAGAGTATTTACTTTGCCTTCCGCAACTACTGCGAGTAAAAGGTATTTGACAGTAGAGTACTCTACTGGTAGTACTTGAGTATTTTCGAAGAAAACATACATTCGTGGTATCTGAATAAAACTAAGGACAGGAATGTAGTGGAGCGATGAAGAGAGCGACGAGCAAAACCTACTTTCAACTAAAATGGTGATATAAATGCCTAAGTACATAATATTATGTATGTACGTATGAAAAATAATTTAATGATGTTAGATTTTATATCTGTACCCATTTCGTTGTAGCTCGTTATTTTTTAAGCGAGTTAAGGTATTTAGGCCGTTTAAAACTATGAAATTATAAAATCGCGTCTGCGCGCTAGGCATACCTAAGATATCAATCCCTCTAAGTTTACCTTAAAAGGGTTCCAGGTATACGACGCGTGAACGTGTAACCTTCTTGGAGGTGCCACGGCGGGTTCTAATATTTCCAACTCAAATTTAGTAACCTGGCCTTGATAAAATACCACTTCTCATTACTGTAGCAAATGCCTCAAGAAAGCTTTAGATTATAAGGCCGAACCCGGCTCTACCTTTTCCATTTAATGAAATTTATTCTATCCGTACGGCACTTATAAAATATATCTCCATAACAAATTTAAAATACTTCGAGAGATTTGCTATCCTTCCAGAGATATGTATTAAGAAGTTTTTAGTATGTATGGGA
>NW_016159102.1:70302-70993 GCF_001687245.7 Rhagoletis zephyria
GAAGTGCCACGTCCCTTTTTCTTATAACCCTAATCTTCTTCCATGAATTTACAATTGATTTTACATACCCCAGTACCAAGTCCCAGTACTCTACCATGATCACCTCTAGAGATAAGCAGTATATAACAGTAAATTTTTACGGGAGGAACCATGTCCCCTTTTCGAATAACGCAAATTTTTCTCCATGAGTATGGAATTAATTTTGTATACACATCTCGGTGCCAAGTTCCAGTCCTCTGCAATAAACACCTCCAGAGATATGCAGCATAGAAAAATCAATTTGCATGGGAGTTGCCACACCACCTTTTCCAATAACTCTCATTTTTCTCCATGAGTATGGTATTAGTTTCACATACATACATACATATGTATTTCCATACCAAGCTTGAGTGCTTTACCCCAAACATTTGAAGAGATATGCAATATGAAACTTTCAGTCACTATGGGAGGTGCTACGCCTCTTTTCCAAAAGCGTCCATTTTTCGTAATCAACTGTACGATTAATGGTGACATTTTTTTGATCGTTAATCGCTGGCTGCGATTACATTTAATTAATTTAAAACATTAATCGTTAATCCAACTAAAAATAAAATCTGATTAATTTTTCGAGTTTATCCGAGTATGAAACCAAACACCAGTTATAGTAATTATTTTGTGTTTTACGCTTATAAAAAGCACATAATATAAAAAA